>NC_089195.1:27876046-28176046 GCF_963930695.1 Labrus bergylta
TATTTTTCCACTAATTTAAAAAAGTGCTTGAAAAACTGTTTAACAAAAGGTCTGTTCCAGGCACATGCTGGCAAGCCACAGTAAACAGCTCCATGACCCACCGTTGGGTCCCGACCCACCAGTTGAGAATCACTGCTATATCTGATGTGTTTTTTTAACAGTCCAGATTCAGAGGGTTGCCATTGAAAGGACCAATATGAAAAAATATCTACTGAATTAAAGCATAAATTGACCTTACTATATCATCAGACAATGGCATGTTAAGGAAACATGCTAAGTGCTGGGGGTTTTAAAGCTCCCCCACACAGCTGGTTTCGGATGCCCCTTTTTTTGCCAGGCAAACGGCAAACCAACAGGTGTTGCAGAGATGGAAGCGGGCAAACGATGTGGTTCAAATATAACTGATTCTACCCAACCTTTAAATGCAGATTGGGGCGCTGGTGGCGCGTTGGTCATCCCCATGTATGGAGGCTGTAGTACTTCAAGCGGGCGACCCAGGTTCAAATCCAACCTGTGGCTCCTTTCCCGCATGTCATTCCCAACTCTCTCTCTCTCTCTGTCTCTCTCTCTCTCTCTCTCCCTGATTTCCAGCTCTATCCACAGCCCTATCTGTCCAATAAAGGCCCCCAAAAAAGCCCAAAAATAAATCTTAAAAAAGCTGATTTCTCTAACAAGCTGCACGAACAGAAACGTGGTAAAACTAGGATAAATATTGGAGATGCTTTTGAAAAATGGATAGAGTTTAGAAGAACGCAGAAAAGTTTCAAGACTGATAGAGAACTGGCTAAACACTGAAGCTTCAGTGTCCGCGACATGCCAACCATGCATGCACATCGACTTGGAGGAGGGGGCAGGGGGAGACAGCTCTCGCAGTAGATATTATAAATGCTACCTGTAAGTTACATATTGCTCCTTGAATGAATCTTCTACAAATAAACACATGAACAAAATTTTGATTAAAGCTTCAAGCTGCAACTGACCATTGGATAAATAACAGTCTGTCTTTACTTTCATGAGACTGAATTCAGTCTAAATAAGATTTGTGCTTGAAAAACGTTTGTGTCCCTCCATCTGGCTTCTTAGTTTAGCCAAGGGATAACTTTGTTTTAAATCTTCAGAGACTTTGTCATGAACAGTGACAGCTGTAACATATCCATTGTACAATATGAATTTAAGATCAAATGTAGAACTGTTATTTCAAACGGTTAAACTATGCATCAAATATGAAAAGAAAAAGACTCAGATCGTTTATCCCTCAAGTTTAAATGTCTTTTTACATTGTACAGTTTTTACATTCGCCTCTCTGCTTGCACACGTGCACGTTTGTACACCTTTCAGTTTGGACTTTGGAGGTGCTTCACTCTGATGAGGACTCTCATCATTCATTGCAAATAAAAATCTTAAACATAACAAAACAACAACAATGAAGAGTAATTTAACATTACTTAGAAAAATCAAGCAAGAAAGAAGGAATACATTCATGTAGTAGCACCATGTTAACACCAGAGGGTGCTGTTGCACACATTTTCTCTCTTCATACATTTCACATCCCTAGGTGATAATCTATGTGGAATGATTTAAAGCTGCAGGATTCATAACCACACATATTCAGAGTTACATTCTGGTGGTGTGGCATGAATTTCAATGTCCTAATTTTCATCAGAATGTGCCCCTTGCTGACTATATCCCGTCAGCTGCAGAGGATCCCGTCAGTATATCTTAAAATTAGAACTTCAGCTCTGTCAAACTTGAGTATGCATGAGGGGAAACAATGAATGTGACTGTGTCATCAGCATGTTAAAAATATGTATTAATCATTCTGTGTACTCAATAAAAGAACGTGAGAGAAATAAAGAAAGAAATTCTGCATTTGAACAAGTAACAAGTTAGAGCAATAAATAAAAAGTCGTATTAGAACCTGTCATACAAAAAACAAATGGTGCATAAAGGTGTGATAGATACGGGTCGTGTCACTTGTTCCCTCCATGTCTAAGGCCTCTGTTTATGAGGGATTCTCTCTTTCACCTTGTCAGTGCAGTACATGTCAGTTTCTCACTGTGGCCCCTCTTTGAGCACGTGGCTCCATCTCTTTCCTTTCATCCCCTTCACTCACCTCTTTTGCTCCTTAACGGCTCTCTTCTCTCATTACTCCACCTCACTCACTCACACACACTTTCCCATGTCCTGATCTTATCGTCTCACACTCCTCGTGCTCCTGACTAGCCTGGTCCTCACTCGCTCCTTGGCTGTAATGGCAGGCAGGGCTTGCAAGGTGGTGATGGCAGTCTTGGTCCAGTAGTCCACTTCTTTATAGATCCGGTACACCCAAAGCTTCAGCTCAAACAGGCCTGTTGGACCGTCTAACTGTAAAAATAAAAAAAAACTAATTTCTGACCAGCACATTCACTGTCAACATACACAGGGGTTTTTCCAAGGAGTGCCCCCCCCCCCCATCTTTTTCCTGATTAGCCAATCTTAAAAGCCAATCCATTATTAGCCAAAAAAGTTTTATTTTTGTTAACAGTGAACTTTAAGGTCAGTATGAAAAAAAAAACATGATAAAATTGTGATCGTGATTTTTCCATACAAAAATCACATGATCATTTTGCTATGTACCTCTCACTACTTCAGAGTTAGTGAGAGGTTTGTATACATAAACTATATATAGATAGTATAGCTTTGTATATATAAACACAAATAACTTACTGTGTGTTTGTTTTCCACTGCCAGTCTCTTAAAGTATAACTTGGGGTGCATGCTGGGTAGTTTTGTTTCTACTCCAGCCTGTTCACTGTTAAATCGTCCCTGCAGCCTTTGTTTTCTGTTAAGTGTCTTCTGGGTCTCCTGGACTATTTAGTTTGAGTCAGCTACTCGCCAGCATTGGTTTAGTTCATCATTTTCCCAGCATTATTTAGTTTAGGGAGCTTGTTTTAGCTCTTTACAATTTATTTGCTCCCCCCACTCCAATCTATCGCTTGCGATTTTTGTAGTTGTCCTTCTGGGATAACTTTAAGGCACCCCTGGGTGCACCTGTGTCCCACCCTCACCCCTGTCTTCTGTCACCAAGCAGAACTTTGAGTACACTTGCAGTAATGACTAAGGTGTATTTTTAATATTAAAAATATAGTATTTTAAGTATTATTGTAATAACTAAGATTCGCTTTATTGATCCAATGTTATTGTTTTCCTATTGTTCTGATATAACTATTATAAGATTATTACCTAATCTTTTAGGTGGCCTGAGAAAACCATGTCTATTGTTTTGATGTTCATTTGAAGTTTTAGTTAAAGTGATGGAGAATAATTTAGATCATCTCTGATGCAAAGTGGCAATTCGAGAGTCTGTTGGGGCCTTTGGCAAAAATGAATTTGGGGGCCCTTTAACTGGCGTTCATCACCATCCTGTCTGCCGGTGCTCCGACACTTACTCCTCTTCCTCTTTCTTTTTTCTCTCCTATAGATGGATAACTTCATCCCACAATCACGCCACCATAGTACTTACATATTGACGGGCTTACATATGGCGCTTGGAACAGAGAGCTAGTTTCAAAACCAGCCTAAAACTCCTCCAAGGAGCTTTAGATTAGAAATGGAGATGTTGATGGTAAATAAATACTATTTGGATATGTGCATGTTGGGGCACACACATACTTTATGCCACCCTATATACATCAATGCACCAGTCAGACTACGCCCAATCAAAATAGTCTGGATATGCCCCAAATTATAACACCTGTTA
Organism: Labrus bergylta; assembly: GCF_963930695.1. NCBI lineage: Eukaryota > Metazoa > Chordata > Actinopteri > Labriformes > Labridae > Labrus > Labrus bergylta. The sequence goes on from NC_089195.1 coordinate 27,879,786, forward strand.
ACATCAGCACCTACCTCTAACCCCTCCACACTGGGAGTCATGCCCGCCGTGCCATCCATCGCCTTGAGAAGTTCTCCAATGCTGATTATGAGAAAGGACAATCTGTCTTTCACCATCTTCCTCTGAGTCTCGTACTCAGACTTCCTCCCGTCGTCCAGCTCTTCTTTCTCTTTGGCGACGGCTCTCTCCATCAAGCTGCGGCACTGCAGCAGAGCTGAGTGGACACACCAGAGCTTGTCCCTGGTGTCCAGCTGGGAGGACGGAAGTGGGACGGACACAAGACGACCGTCGGACACGGGAACATCTGCAACGAAATTTTCCCTCTTCCTCTGAGATAAAAAAAAAGAGAAGAAAAAAAAGGGGGGCGCAAATACAGAAGTTGTAGAGTGAAGTGCATGGGTGGAAGATTAAACCTTGCATTCTTTCAATTACTAACCACACTGATGTCACTTTTGACCACAACTTGGCAAGATATTGAAGCTCATGAATCTCTCTGAGGCAACAGGGATTTATCCTAATCCGAAAGGAATTTGTTCAGGCTCATTCACATTGCCTCAAAGAATAAAATACAACAAACAGAGACAATGGAGGAATTTTCCCTCAGCCTGATTCCGGTAAGGATTTATCAAGTCAACAAGTAAAAGGGTAAGATGAGCAGCTTCAAATGACACTCAAGAACCACAGAAAGAAGGTGAAAAAGAGAACTTTAGAACGTGCAACACACACAAACAATACTGCTCAACACAGTATGCTTTGAAAGTTGAAACAACATCAGAACCATATTCTTGTAGAGAGTTAGACCAGAAGATTGGCCATGCTAGCATATCAGTATGATACATATTAAGCTTCAGCCTGCAAGTGATTAGCTTAGCTTAGCATCAAGACTGAAAACAGGGGGCACATCTGGTCTTGCCAACTATGAATTTTTATAAACCTGGGAGAAATTGGGAGTTTTTGAGATGCTGGTAGGAGGAGTGTTTCAAGTATTCATGCTCAACTTAGCTAAATTAAGCTAGCTGCCTGCTGGCAGAGGCCTTATTTTTTATCATACAGGCCTGAGAATGGTATAAATCTTCTTTGGTGACAACATCAATTCACCAAATGTTTAATATTTGTAATGTAAAAACACATAATCAACACTGTGTATCTTTGATAAACACAGCATGGTAATGACATCACCTCTGTTTATCTAAGAACCATTTTGTTAGGACGAGATCTGGCAGCTGAAATCAGGGATCCCTTCCCATGCTGGACTGTAGCCATAAAGCTTTACTTGTGTGACTTGTGAATCCCAGAGGCCTCCTTGGGATATTATACCCGAGGCGTTAATGTTGAACCCTGTGTGTGGAAGGTAGCAGTGCGACCGAGTGGCCGAATGTGACCTGTAAGCTGCGAGAGTCAGCAAGGGCGTTGATGGTTATTGCTCAAGCTGCAGAGGAAACATGATTCAAGTCGTTTTTGATATGCCAGGAAGTAATTCTGTAGCCCGAAGCAATATTCTCATGCACCTTCGTCTCACGTGTAGACCAGCTCCTAGTTATGCTGCTATAGGCTTAGACTACCGGGGGGAACTGGCACCTCTCAGTACATCATATTACTGCATGTATCTATCTGTAAATCTCAGTCACTAACCACCTACTTCCCTGGGAGCTCTTGACCTCTCAGGCTCCTCAAGATCGTTGGTTGACAGCATACCAGAACAACCCCAGGTCTTTTACCTGCCTTTTGTAACATAACAATGAGTATGGTCTTTTTACCTGCTCTTTTGTAATGTTAACAGACAAAGAGTAAGGTATTTTACCTGTTTTTTGTGTCTAGAGATAACACTTGTTATGAGTTGATTGATTGATTCATTCATTCATTGATCTTTGTGAACATGGAAAGCCCTTAAAATGATTTAGGAGGTACCAAATTAATGTTCTACCCAAAGTGTAGTCGAGTGACAACTTGTCTGGAAAACTTAAAACTCTGCCTGAAAAATACTTGCTCTGCATTGGATTTTTTCAGACCCATGTTCAAAAACTAAACTAAATCCAACATCAGGGACACATCTAAGGAGGGAAAACAAAAAAGGGAACATACTAAAAAAAAACCTATCCAATAATTCATGGTGTGTTCACTGGACTGTACAGTTTCTGTTGCCGTAGCTTTAGTGGGCTACAAAAGATTTTTCCAAAAGAAAACCCAAGCCAGCAAAAGTCAGGGAGAAGTGTTCATGCAGAGGAAATCTGAAAAGACAAGGAGGATTCACAGAGAAAGGTCAAATCCTGGGAGTGAGGTGGATGAAGTTATCTTGCCAGGCCGCTCCCTCGCTCCCAGTGAGGTACATAAAAGGAAGGTTGAGACGGTGAGCTGGCAGGAAACCAAGAAGTTTTAATAAACTGCAGCTCACACACCTATAGGCAAAAGAGACGCAGGCTTGTGGGAAAGAGATGAAGGCTTCGTGCCCAGGCATTGATGAGTTTGTGCCAGAATAAACGCCCACATCTGTCATTCCAACGAAGTTCACCCCCTCCACTCTGCATTCTTACCCCCTGCTGTTCTAGACATAATTTCCTTCTCTGTCTCACACACACACACACACACACACACACACACACACACATCCATGCACTTTTTGCACACGTCCTTTTCATCCTTCTTTTTGTCCTGTCTCACAAACACACATGCAAACACACTTTGTCCATGTATTAATAACAAAACAAAAAAAACGTAGACATGAGCACACACATTTACAGAAATGACACACACACAGAGTCACACAGATACACTCAAATGGAAAATCTATTAATTTTCCATTTAACCTTGGCCCAGTTTTCACTCTCCTTCACCCACACACAAAATGTTTTTGTTTTTTTTGTTTTTTTCCTCCTCTCAGTTCCTGCTCTGCCAGTCTCACACTGGGATCCATGCTTCAGGTACAGGAATGTAACCAGTGCAAACTTTCTCCATACTCACATAAAGTTCCAGTAAGATGGAGCACTCGTGGTGCAGCTGCTCGGCTATAGCTACGGCCCGGTCCGTGGTGCTGCTGGTCCTGCTCAGGTCTGAGCCGGTCATTCCTCTGGTCCGCCTGTTTGCCATTGGACCATCTGCTGACTCTACCGGGAAGTCACAAAACGCACTCGCAGCTAGAGAGAAAAAGCCGGGCCCCCCCCCCCACACCCCCCCTTAGTATACACCCCTGAACGCCTCCCCCATCCCGACAACTCGACAGCTCACGGTTTACCTTTTTCTTCCGCTCTCCTGTACCGAGTCAACGCACTTTTAATTAGAGCGGAACACTACCCTCAGATAAAGTTTCGGTAAAACGAGTTCTCTCGCTCACTGTTGCTGATTGTGTTGCACAGTTTGAAGCCAATTCTCCGCCCTTTCTCCCGAGAACCTGATGCCAGGCGGGAGGAATTTAACGGGACACGCGGGGGCGGAGAGAGACGCGGACGGGAGGAGGGAAGAGAGCTGAAGAGCTGAGCTGACTTGTGACGATCTTATCGGAGTTACTGGTAGTGACAGAACCGAAGACGGTCTAAATTTATGAAGGTTGTTGCTGTTCTGTTTCAACCTTGCCCTACCGGTGGACAACTTAGAATAGCCTTAAATGTAAACGATCACAGAGAAAGCAGCATGTCTCTGGTAGGATCAGTGGCGATTAGATCCTGTTAGGGCCCTGGGCAAAAATTCACAGGGGGGGGGGGGCCCCCTCTAACTATTATTCATCCACATTATGCCATAATAAATAATCTAACACCAACGATAATATCGCAGAATGGGAACTTTTTTTATTTTCAAAGTTCACATTAGAACACTAAAATCCTTCATTTTCCTTTGGTGACTTTTAAGAATTTTAAGTGAAGCAATTAAATGAAGTAATAGTTAAATTATCTAACAAGGCTTGTGCATGTGTTGTTTTTAAAGAGTAATTTGAATCTCTTGGGCCTAAAGGGACTACGCTTAAGATAAATGTGTCAAAGATGTAACCCATCATTGTCCCCTTGTACCTCTCTCAATGCCTCAGATGTAAGCCCCAAGTGGTTTAGTTCCACAAAAATACACTGCACCACATTTTAGATTTTGTAAGTGCAATTTCATTTTAAATTGCTTTTCTCAGCCTCTTCATTCTCAGACGGACTCTCCCTGCTAAGGTTTACAGTGTATCAGTCTCTATAGGGGACCCTTATAGGTGACATTGTCATGGTAACTCTTCCCCCTACAGGTGAGGATTCACATGTCAGACTCCATTTAAAAAATCACAAGAACATAATTTATGACAAATACAGTTTATCAATTAATATGCACATCCATTTGGTGGTTAATGAAACATTAGCCTATTTGATCGTCATCTTAATGTTTATTAATGTTAAATAGGGTCTTAAAGCATCTATTAATGTAGCATATTAAAATAAAAAATGTGGACCCCTTGTTGTTCATGGGTCACGATCAAGGGGCAACCTCCGGTCTCGAAAAATGAAGCCTATGCGGAAGTACAAAAAACTGCAGTTCCTCGAGGTTCCGCTTGAGGCTGGCTGCAGAAGCGCCGGAAGTGCCATAAGCCCACAGCCAAAAAAGCCCGTTTTTACCACAGGAATCAACATGTTTACAGCCTGGTTCAAAAAACGAGATGTATCTGAGAAGTTGACGGCCCCTTCTCCTCACACTGTGGGGGGGGTGAATTTTTTTATAACTCATCGGATTTTATTCTATTAAGGAAAACGACTATGCCCATATTTGGTTGTGTCAGATTTGATTGACAGCTGTGCGCGCTGCATCTGTCTGTGAGGTCAGCAGGTCAGGAGGCTAACAGCTTGATCCGTCTGATTTCTCCTCTTTCTTACTTCGTTTGGAGAGTTTGTTTAACACATATCTGACAACATACATGGCTTGCTGTGCGGTTAACAGACCATCCAAGAAGTTGATGCTTCAGTTTTCTTCGGTAAGTGATAAAGTAGTGTTATATTTACTGCTTACTCATGTGTTTATATTTACGGACCTAGCTTGTTTAGCGTTAGCTTGTAAACCAGTCGGCTATCTGTATAGCCCATTATTTACATTATTTACATTATTTACATTATTTACGGTCAATGGTTTAGAAATTTTTGTTGTTAAGATGTTGTTGTTGAAAATAATGAGTTTGTGTGATGTTAGAAGTTAAAGGTTCAGCTCAGTGGTTAACCACAGACTGTAAATATGGTTATCTGACGTTATGATGAATGTTATACTCCATGTAAATGTGGACATTAAAAAAACAAACTTTGTGTAGTAATTATCCGTCAGTAACATAAACTGAACTGAACCTAATATGCTGTGTAGGTTATATAGGATGACATTAAAGTTACATGGTTGATGTAGTGTCTTAAGGTTTGAGCAAACTGTTAACAAATAAAAAAAACTTCACTTTGTAAGAGCATCTGTAACCATTAAGAACTATATTAATAACCATATTAATTTTCACTGAACTCATACACAGAATATAGCTGTAGAAATATAAAATATAAATAACATATGAAATGAAAATAAGATTTAAAGCACATAGATATAAAGTACAAGAAATAGTTTGAAGAGTACAGCCATGTACTGAGCTCATGTTAATAATAAATGAGTTACTGTATGTTCTGTACTAAAGCACAGAGAGTTGGGACCTGTTAATGATTTAAATAATTCAGATTATATTTGTTTCATGTTAAGATGAAGTACTATCCACAATAAACTGCTTAATTTTTCCTCACAAAATCTGAGACAATTTGATGTGGAATATCATTGTGTGTGTGAGTGAGAGAGCTGAAAACAGCACGATTACAATAATGTTTATCTTCTTAACTTTGAATAGATGTTGATTACCTAAATACTGTACCTTTGTTTTCTGGGTAGTACACTGTTGAATTTATAAATGTGCTCTTACACACAGATGAATACAGAAAAATAGATGAGAACAAAAAAAATGATTTAATGAATAACTGATTTTTTCTCTCTTTCTTTGCCATCCTGACGACCCCTCACTAAAAGTCCATGTTCTCCTGGATCCATGTCACATGCTCAAGCTTCTTCTGAATGACTTTTCAACAGTTGAAGTTCTGCTGAGAGAAGATGGCCAGCAGATAAGACAGCAGTACATGAAGGAGCTCCACAGGCTTCAGGAGGAAGAGGAGGGTTTGCACCTTGGAAGACTGTATTCATGCTTCAGCTGTTCAAATAAAACTAGATCTCCTCCAAACAACTTGCAATCAAACTATTTTCTTCCCATTTTAAAACCCTTTGTCCAGTTTAGATGGGAGAAGTTGATATTATGTGATATTGATCAGGGAAGACTACATTTCTAAATCATTTTTAACTGTGTTTTTATTCACCAGATATTGATCTTATTTACTCTCCATGTATCTTGATTTAAGAATGGGGCTGTGTTTAAGGGCATATTTTTGCAATGACTCTGTTCCGTCCCACTTTCAGAAATGAACTACATTAGTATTTATCAAAAGAATAAGAAGTTGTGTAAAAGTAGACTTCCTTCCCTAAGCTATTGAGTTGAGCATTAATCTGAAATGTATACTCATAAGTAGACATAAAGGAGTGCATTTATATAGAAATATTTATTTAATCTGAAAAACAACATTAAAAAAAGTCTGTTTTTACAGCAGAGATGAACATGTTTACAGCTTGGTACAAAACAAACAAATAGGTGTGATTAGCTCATGTCTCGATGGACACACACTGTACGGGGGGGTGAATGTTTTGATGACTCATCAGTTTTGATTTGATGAAGGATAAGAGTTATTCACAATAAGGCGTGTAGCTGACCAGCTTGACAGGTGGGCGCGGTGTAACGGTTTGTCAAAAGGCTTAAAACCCGTCTCAGCTCTCAGCCTGTGGGTGACATCACTCAGGCCATCCGGGGGAGACCTCCCTCACAGCGAGCTGTTGAAGAGAAGCAACCGAAGTCCACCCCAGAAGAACCAACAAATGCAGATGTTGTTGAGGCTCAGGTTTCTTCCTCTGTCTCTGCAGCTCTCTGGGCACCAATAATCCACACTGTGTCTATAGGAGAAATACAAAGGTGTTCAATTAATGCCTCAGACAAGACAAAATGTACAGTTAACTACATGTGACAGCTCAGGCTGTTTTTTTGTTATGAGCCACATCTGCAGGAATAATATTGAACAAGGTAGCTGCAACTCATCATAATAGATGCCAGTCTTAAACATTATTTTTTCTAATACTTAAAGTTTTTGTTGTGAAGCTGACACTGTTCACAGACTCCATGACTTAACGGGGTTCAATAGAAAACAAATGTCTTATAATAAATACTAAATAATTATTTTTCAGTTGTCATGTTCACCTCATCGCTGTTGACATCAGTAAATATAAGACACAGACATTCCTCTTTTTGTCAGAACAGTAACATGAACTGTGTGCTTTGTAATATTGATTTCTTCTGGATGTCTCATATTTATTTACAGTCTATGGATAAAACTTTGTTAATGTATTTCTCTGCTAACACTGACAAAGTCTAACTTCTCTAACAAATAACTCATAAACATAATTGTATATTTAAAAAAGTGTAGTTTTAAGACTTTAATTAAATATTTGTGTTGAATATAATTCGTTTTAACTGTGTTGTAGAAAAGTTAAATGTTAACTTACTGTTTATAGAGTTTTCTCAGGACGAGCAGGAATAGTTGATGATAGCAGCCTAGCTGTTAGCTATGCTGTCAAGTGGACTGCTAACGTCGAGCTGAATGGGCGGAGCTAAGTCCCGCCGGTCCCGCCTTACTGCTGTTGCTAGGTTGATCCGAAGTTAGGTTGAGACTGCAAATCCAATATGGATGCGGCCGTCGATTGGACTCATTTTCTGCCTATGTCACAGACGGGTCAGGGTTCGTCCAGTAATATTTACAGTCTATGGTCACGATGTAAGATATTGTTTTATTGCCTTTATTGTTGTTGGTTTATGTTTTATTCTTAAAGCAACAATCTACTAATGAGATACATTGAAATGCTTGACAATAAGGCAAGATTAAAGCTAACCATTTTTAATGTTCAGGATGAGAGAGACGGAAATATCTTGATAATTCAAGCTTCAAAACCTGTGTAAACTGTGTCCTCTTCTTATGTCTGTGGGCGAGTTGTTGCCTGTTTTTTTGTTTTTGGACATGCTAGAAGCCAGAGTCTAAGTCCTAAATCTGTCAGCTTCAGATGTGTCCATGTTTTCCACTGAAAAGTATTTAACAGGAGAGCATTGACAGTGAAGAGATTGCGTAGCCACTGATAAGCAACAGGAGGCCAAAAACAATCTCTTGCGGTTTTGGTAGCATTTGTGTTTCCAAGGTTCCAACTTGATCAATGGGGACAAAGACCATTGGCTGTAATGTTAATTAACCTGTGATGTTAATTAATGGTATTCGAGATTACCCAGAAGCAGAATAACAAGAAGGCTATTAAAACAGTTATAACATTAACATTGCAAGGGGGCATTCAAGGACTAAATTCAAAACTAAGAAGTAATATTAAAACCACCAATCCTCCTTTAATTTTTATATTTGAGTAGTCTTCTCCATTCAGGAAAACTAGACTGTACCATGCCATACTTTAGACCGACTCATGACAACAGTAATGACTTAAATGTTGTGTTTTCTTTATGAATCTCACTCTCAGAGTATTAAGACAATACAGCGACTATAGGCTGACTGCAATGGCTTTCAAAAATAAATATGAAATGATGATCATATAATAGACATCATTTCATAACAGGAGAGCAACAGGTGTTACCAATGACAGTAATGATAAGTTTGTTACACTAGACTGCCAGTAAAGCCTGCGTGCATGCTTCCAGAGCGCTGTCACTGGCAGAGAAGGAGAGCAGCTGCTGTAACTGTTGGCACACCTGTGTTTGACAAGTCAACGAACTCAGAATGATATATTTATTTATAAGGCTTGTTTAAAAATAATTTATAATTTACAGAGGAAATGAATTGCACAGGTTACAGCACTGATACAGAACATTAAAAAAAAAAACATAATACACACAGATAATTATATATTATATATTTTACTGATAATAATATAACAACTAATCTTTTCTTGTGAGATGTCAATTTTGGGCTTCAATATTCTAAAATTGTCTTTACTTATTCCACATATACAAAATCTTAGTATAGAATTATTTATACAATCTTTTGTTTATTATATAATATGTTGTATGATTAATCAAATCTAAGAGCTATAGCTCAATTCAACCTTCTAACTTTTATTGCAAAACTATAAACTTACAAAATATCAGAATCAGCTTTGTATTTTCTTCAGTAACTATTGTCTAAATGTACAAAAAGTATAACTTTAAATATAAACATAATATAAGCAAAAAGACCAACAAACCTAAATAAGAAAAAAAAAATTATTTAATATATTACACATATTAAATATTAGAGTACATAAGTGAAAAAGTGCTCAGATTTTTGTTGTTGCAAAGTCTACAGCAGGGGTCTCCAACAGGTAGCTCGCGGGCAGGTTTTCAGTAGCTCGCCTATAGGTTGACCGACTGTGTTAAAAATAAAAATCTGACAACGGTAAATGCACCTCTTCCCACTATTCATATATTTGGCCCATAAAAACAGGTAGTACTAATGTTTTCTTGGACATTGATGTGAATTTAAGATGAGTGATAAGCATTGGCTTATTGCAATTTCAATGTGAAAACAGTATCTCAAATAAATGCAAGCGATTTGATGCAAGTAGCCCTTGGCCACTTTCATTTTTTGAAAGTAGCTCTCAGATGAAAAAAAAAGGTTGCAGACCCCTGCTCTACAGTGTTCATGAATAAATGTTTTTTTTTTTTTTTGTCATGTTTTTTAAAGTGCAATACCACGCCTGTGCTGTAGGTGTCAGTGCAGGCAGCGGGGACATGAACAGTTGCTGAACGACAGAAACAAGACTGTAAATATTAAGACCAGAAGCTGCTCAGCTACTATGAAACCTAGATGTTTCTTTTATTAAACAAAAAAAAAGAAACTGGGAATGATTGAATATATTTCCGCTGTGATATCCGAATCTTGAATTCATCAATTAAATATATTTAACTAGTCGGATGCAGTATTATTTGCGAGTTTTGACTTTGATAGCCAGCTGAGCTGCTACTTAGCCGAACAAGCGTTACCCACAGGCTTTACCTTGAATAAGACAGTAAACATGAACTCTCTGGTTGGCTATGGGGTGTCCTCGGAGTCTGACAGCGATGGAGAAGTGGATAATGCAAACAACGATGCAGTTTGGTACGTGCTCATTTAAAAAACAACAACAACAACAACAACACATAGGCCTATATTTCTGACTATACGACAGTAAGTTACTGATTGTAACTTCTGCTCTTCTTCCTTCTTCAAGTTGTGTCAAGGAGATGCGTGATGAGAAATCAGCTGTCAAAAGGACCCGCAACTTGTTGGAGCCTGGTTCATCTTCCAGTGAGTCAGGCAGTGAAGCAGAGCAGGAAGAAGACCCCCGGCCTTCTTCTTCATCATCATCATCACCACCACCACCACCACGTCATCCTCGAACACCAGCAGCAGCTTTTCCTGCAGCCCACCAGCAGCCAAGTCTTCCTCCTCCTTCTCTGGGTTTGCTCACCTCCTATAAATTGCCTCATCCTTCCCTAAATTCCTGCTCCGACAGCAGCGTGTTTGCCAATCCTTTCAAGGCTCAAGCGGAACAGAAGCTCAGCGCCTTGCAGAAACACGTCCCCCTCACAATGCAGGCCAAGCCCTCCCAGATAGGAGGCAAAAGGGTGTGCGTCTCCTACAGGAAAGATGGGAGGTGCAGGTTTGGCATCAAATGCAAGTACGCTCATGACAGTGACCTACAGACCACAGTCACTCCTACCGACTGTCTCCCTCCCGTGAACGAACAAACGCCGGCGTCCGATTCGGTCGAGGCTAAAGAAGGTGGTTCCACATCCCAGACCCTCCAGCTAGAAACGAAAGAGGAAGAGTCAGGGGGGCAACAAGGGAAGAGGAGGAAGATTGGACTGAGTAACACCATGATTCCCCCCAAACGAGCTATGAAGCAGTACGCCATGATTCGGGACAGAGAGCGGCTCAATATGTCCTGATGGGATTCTTTATAAGCTGTTACACGTTTCTGTCACAAAGCAATAGTGTTGGGATGACATGTAGAAGGTTTGCACAGTACATTGTGTGATCAATAATGACTCAGGCTTACACATACTGTACATCTGGCAGTTTCTCTTCTCCACATTTACACTCTCGCACATGTTAAGGGCCATTTGGTTTGGGATTAAACACCCAAAGATAAGACTACTGATCGCTTAAAGTCGAAAATGTAACATCCCCACTTGAAATTAAAGACATAAAAACATACACATCTTCAGTAAGTTGTTTTTTTTCCCCCCCAACACAATGTTCTAAAGAAGTCAGTGAATACATGCACTCTGGATAAATGTTATGACGTTTATTTACATCATATAAACAAACATGTTTTGTGTTTATCCTACCACACATCCTAGATCATTATATCATAGAGGTGCAGATTTCAGTATTAGCTCGTGTTCTACGGTTTCTACACAGCTTTGCTAATTGAATTACATTATGTGTTATAGATTACAGAAAACAATTCTTGTGCTAACTCAGTGACTTTTTCTTGCTGTTATTTTTATAGGCTCATAAGTGATTAAACGTGTCCTAGGTCACATTTTGGCATCCTATCATAACCAACGAGTTTTGTGAGTAGAACATATATGGATTATTCCTCCTTCAAACTGAACCAGCGAAGCTTCCCTAACATCTGCACAGATGTTACTTACCAGGTGTACTGACACTATCTAAAACAAGTTAAATATGCATATTTTTAGACTTTTTTTTTTTAAACAGGGTAATGAGAACTCTTTTTGTCCTCTTTAGGTCTATAAATGTTTCTATTTGCCTCTTCAGGTTGTATATGCTGTTCTATTGTTTCCTTAACCTTACCAAATAAAAGGCTGTACAGTGAGAGCTGGACAAATGAAGAAAAATAGCTGCCTATTCATTTTACAGAATAATGACTCCAGACGTATGTGGGTCTGTTCATAGCTTTCTTGTTTGTGTTTTTGTGTTAATTAATAATATAAATAGTCAATTTATTCTGATATCATCAGGAACCTTGATGCCAAACACTTGGCATTCATGTGCAGTATGTAACTAAGAGGTATGTTATTTTATTGCATAACAGCAACAGCTCTGCAACATAACCTCAGCATCATTACATACACTCACATAGAAGGCTAGTTATGTTTACAGGACAGTATGTACAAAGGCAACAACTTACACATACAGAGACATACACATCTTTCCCTGATACAGATATTCTAAAAAGCTACCAAATCTGACTATGAGTGAACAGTATATCATATATTAGTGATCCTACATTTACCCCAAACTGTTTTAGTGCACTATTCTTGTTCTACAAGAGCACCTGCTGCACGTGCACCTCACTGCTGTCTGACAGCACCTCCTCTTGACCCGACTGCTCCCAGACCACACTGTCCTCCTCCATGTCTTCTGTCTGATGATGGGAGCCGACTGACTGGGAGGACGATGAGAGCACCGGATTGTCCAGAAGAAAGCTGTCCCTGTTGGTGGAGGCTGGGGACTGGGACAGGAGAGTGGGGCTCTGGACGGCTGTGTGGAGGGCCTGAAGCTGCTGAGAGCTGGCTAGAATGGGGATCTGCTGAATGTGGGTCTGAGACTGGCTGACGGGCTGGAAGGTCATTTGAAGGATTTGAGTCTGCCCGTGGCTCTGCTGCTGAGAGGAATAGGACTGAAGAGGCTGCAGTTGGGGCTGGTGCTGGGTCACCACTGAGCCAGAATGGAGGGTCAGCTGTTGGATTTGGGGATGCGACTGCTGAGCCGCCTGCACGAACTGGACGGGCATCTGTAGCTGGAGGTGAGTCTGTTGCTGGTTATCAGCCGGCGAAGGGGGGTCCATAGGGGACAGGGCAATCGTCACTGGCACCTGCATTGTATGGAGGCTCTGGTCTTGTCCCAGTAAAACCACCTGGTGACTCACTTGTTGGGTCATATGACCCATCTGGGACACCTGAGCCAGTTGCTGCCCGACCTGTCCTTCCTGACTCAGCTGGTCCCCCTCACAGTCCTGCCCTACTTGGACCACATCCAGGCTGGTGACCTCTGCTTGCATGGGGTTTCCTGAAAGCTCCAGTAAGGAGGCGGGAGTCGTGATGAGGGCACCAGCATTGGCTGCCAGCGCCTCAGCAATAAGCACCTCTGGGTGACTCTTGGCCTTATGGGCCACCACACAGTCCTTCTTTTCAAACTTCTTGCCACAAATGGAGCAGGAGAACTGATATGTGGCATCAGCATCGTGCTTCTTCATGTGCCAGTTTAGAGACGCCTTCTGACGACACGTGAAGCCACAGATCTCACACCTGCGGGGAAAAATGACAGGAAATGGCTTGAAGTAATCCAAGAAAAGTTAAGGCTATTACTAAACATTCAAACAAAAGAGAGTACAGTAAGTGAGCTAGTGAACGCAGTAACACTCACTGTAGGGGTTTCTCTCCTGTGTGGATCATGCGGTGCACAGCCAGGTTGTGGGAGCTCTTGAAGGCACGAGCGCAGAACTCACAGATGTAGTCCCTCTGGTCTGAAAACACGAAATACTTCAATATAGATATGTTTACAAAATACTTCATAATAACTACAACAATGAGTAGTCAGACATAGATCATACAGCATGTGTATGTGTACCTGTATGGTGCTTTGCGTGACGAAGCAGCTGCTTCTGCAGGCGAAAGAGCCTTCCACATGAGGGGTGAGGACACACATACTTCTTCTTAAGCAAGTGCTGGTATTTTATATGGTGCTGGTGTGCAGAACAAAAGAAAGACAGATACAAACAGTGAATCAATATCAGTTAGATGTGATGGGTAGATTGTGACAGCTCTCAATTCAAACAAAGGTTTAGGTCTCTTTTTATATTTTCATTCATCATATTTCCATCACAGCTTTGATTTAAGCTTAGCTTCAGACAATGATAAAAACGCTTCAACAGGAAACAAACACCTTTAGTTATGGAGAGATTCTTTAGGAAGGTCACAGGTTTCGTTGCTCGTCAGGAGCTACTGACTGCACCTGTGATGTTCTGTATTGCATGATGACAATCAGCTGGGCTGGGAGGCTCTGTAGGGAGGTGGACGTTTCCCTGCTCAGGTGGTTGTGTCTACAGAGAGTCAACACCATCAGTTGGCTTTCTGTGTTTTTGAATGAAACTCTCATTTCTCAGCCATTTGTGACTCCTTCCATAAACCCACCTAATCATTGACACCCACTACTCTTTTGTTTGTAGCTCTACTTTATGTTTGTCTATCACTTGGATAGAGTCAGTGTGTGGTTTTGGAGGGCTGTGTTCTTCTGCCACCTTGAGGCAACCCAAGGCCCACTTACTTTGTACCCTAAGTGCAGTGTTTTGGTCGTTTCCTGACTCAAGCCCCCCCCGTTATTCAGCAACTGGGGGAGAACGTAACACTTTTTATAATGCAACTTTTAACCAATGAGTCTACCAACAAAAATTGAAATAAGCAACTTTCAAATACCACTGAAGGATAAAAAGTAATCACAATTAGACCCTCTGCGGGAAAAGACGCAGTACATCTTATTTCCTTTCAGATCTCGCCCTGTACATGAGTAAGTAGAGTAATGTATCATCCTGCTTTGTGTTAACTGTCAAACAAAGAAGTCATCGGGAATCTTTGCAGTGAACTTTTTTTGAAACGGGCTCTTTCATCAGCGTGAGGTAAATTGACCTACCTCGTGGCCCCGAGAGTCGTTGTGAATAACCATGTAGAAATAATCGATCTTATTGCTGATATTCACGTTTCCTTTTGTAGGTCTCTCAGAGGCATCAGTATTCATTTTAATCTCTTCAATCACTCTGTTTTACACAGCCACTTTAAATAGTCTAAAGGTTTAGAGTAGCCAATAAAGTTCAGTTTACTAACATGGATACATTGTCATGTGTAGAGAACGTGAAGGTGGACAGTGTGTTTTCTGAGACTAACCTGTAAGTAGCGAGGATGAGCCAGGACCGTCCCACAGCCCTCCATCTCACAGCGTACATACTGCACTGGAGGCTTCTTCCTGTGTGAGTGAAACAAACGTCATCCAAAAGACCGTTATACTGACATCAACAAAACGGAGCTCATATATATTCACATATTTTGCTCACTATGTCAGTCACAAATGAAATGATGAAATGATGACTGGACAGTTCATTAAATTATATCACAAAGTTCCAAAAAGCCCGAAAAACACAAAAAGCACTTCACCTTCTCTTTGGAAGCCGCGGGGTTTTGTCATCTTTTTTCCGACGACCTCTCCTGACACAGAAAGAGGACAGGCTATTACAAAATCAAACGTTTCAATAAAACAATCAATACCTTGTTTTCAGAGCACACGTCTGTTAATCTGTGTTAATATTTGTATTATTCTATTACATAATAAAAATACAATGTGATAACCTAATATTCACATCCACTAGACAAAAAGTCAAATCTATTGACAACTTGATACACATGAACTGGTTCGGTACTTACTTCCTTGGCCCATCCGGGTCCTCCACCGTTTCCTCTTCCAGCTTTACTTCCTCTTCCACTATCTCAACGTTCTCTGAACCTTCAATCTTGATCTCAGCAACCTCCCTCTCTTTTTTGGGAGCTTTCTCCTTCTCTTTCTTCTCCTTCTGCCTCGGAGGAGGTCTGCGCTTTGCTTTAGGTACATCCCTGAATGAGAGGAGGGAAGGTTCAATTATTTAGTTGCTTACTAAAAATATGAGGCTTGTGTGTTTTTTGGTGTGTCAGACACAGACACACACTCACCTTTCAGCCCTCGGGTCATAGCTCTGATCGTTCAGGTCATCTCTGAAAGGAAGATCTTCATCAGTGCTGAGGCCCAACTCCTCCTCCTCTGCACCACTGAAAGCAAAACAACAAGTCACTTAAAACAGGATTCCCTATTGTCTCCACGGCTTTGAGTGTATGTGCTTGAGCGTACCTCTGACTCTGCGGCTGGAAGCTCAGGTCATTTAGGTCGTCCTGGAATGGAGGGTCTTCATCATCCAAGCCTGGTACAGCAACATCCTCACTTTCCTTCTCTTTCTGTTTACTGCGTCAGCATAAGTCATCATCAAACACAATTCCAAGTTGTCACTCAGTCACACATTATCAAGCAGTGGCAATGAGTAACATCCAAACCAGCTGGTGGAAAAGCGGTAGGTGTGTGTCTTTTTTGCTTTTGTGCATGTCTGAATGTGTAAAGGTAATTTGTACATTAGCCTAATTTGATGCCGTTTTGTGAAAGCAAACAACTCCAGCACATAATGCTTGCAATATTCATGTCATGTTAGACCCAGAAGCAAAGTAATGTACTTACATTTCATTCTTGTCCTTGTCCTTTACCTCGTCTTTGACTGCTGCACAACAAACAGGAAGACATCATGAATTTGAGAAAAGCATCAAAAACACTCTGAGCCTCTGTACAATTTTACTTAAGATGTAACAATAATTCATAAGCATGATGTGAGAGCTTGAAATCATGAAACACAATAGCATGTTATTGTAGTTTCCTGCGTTCTCTCTGCACGAGATGTCTAATTCAGTCGGAAGGGACCACACACATTTTTTAACGAGGCATCACTGATCCCATTACACAGAAAATCCATTACCATAACATCCCCTATCAGCTGAATAAGATGCTTCTGCAGGGGTTTTTTGTTTTTTTCTCTACAGATTTAGTAACATCCCTGTAGAGCGGCAGTAAGCAGTGAGTGTTAGTGCTGCTGCATGCTGTACCATTTAATTTGTGAACTATAGGCCCACACGTGCTGAACCATTGTCCCTTATTGTCAACAGGTTGCTCACCAGCTGGATTCTCCATTCCAGGTTCGGTCTTACACACGGGCTTGGCAGAGCCGCGGACAGCTCTGCCAGACGGGGGCTTGGCACGAGTCTGGGCTGGGGGGCGCTTGGTGGGAAGAGCTGGAGTGAGGGCATCAGACGCACGCCATCAATTATAGTGTGTGCCATGAAGTCAGCTTTGAAATGCACACTGATTACACTCACAGATGTATAGAATTTAAAACTTAATGATGTAGACACAGAAGAGGGCTTTTCCCCCATCAATTATGTAACTACCTTGTGCATCTGTTGCAGGTTTCTTTGGGTCCTCTGAGCTGCAGAAGGAAGAAAAAAGACACTTAGATGTGACATATGACACATGCTTTCATTCATCACACCTCAAGTGCAATAATGCATTTCAGTGGCAACAATTTACGGAAACGTGCCCGTCACTGTAAAAGCCAGGTGAAGTGTTACTCCACCCTCCCCATGCAGAGCTGCAGAAAGGGGGACGAGCCATGCTGAAGGCGTGCTCCCCGCACACAGACACAAACACACAAGATAACAGTCTGGACTGACTTACTGCAATGTAAACACACGTGGTTGTCTATTAACCAAGGGCTGCTCAATTAAAAAAAACTTACTCTGTGCCTTGAAGGCTGTCACCTGCGACCCTCCCTCCAGCTTCTGCAGAACTCGCTGCTTCTGAATGTTTTCTCCGCTTCGAGTTGGAAACTTTCCTCCGCTTGGACGCGCCGGTGTCCGGATTGGGTTCTTCTTTTTCTTTTTCTTTCTCATCTTCTTCTTCGTAGTCGTCGTCGTCGTCGCTTCTGCTGTCCTTCAACCAGGCCGGTACTGCCCTCGTTGACCTGTCTCTCAAAACCCGTCCCGAGCTCTGCGGGCTCGACGCTGCTCCGTTGACGTCCGTGACCGAAGCGGAGACGCCGGACCTAGGACGGCCCGCTCCCCGCTCTCTGAGCCCCCTCCGCGGCGTAACGGTCACACTGGTGGTCGGGGTCCGCTCTGAGGCCTTGTCCTCCTCCTCCGCTGCTGCTTCACCTTTATTTACATCCTCGGTTCGGGCGGTTCCGGGCGGTTCCATCACCGTAAAGACACTTCAACACCTCCACAGATTCCGCTCACAGTCAAGCAGGTTCGCTGGATATTTCAGTAAAAACGGACCACATCTGGCTAATAGACGTCTAGATCGCAAGCGGCCTTTATCCAACAGTGGTGCATTTTCAGTGATTGCGTAGGGTTCGTCGCAAATTAAATACATATATTTATTGATTTGTAATTGAAAAGTTTTCTTAATTATCTATTCAGCAATAACCCGATATAATTTTAAAGAAGCAGACACTATTTTCGCCTTCTTAAAGCTATAGTAAACCTACTTATTCGTGCTGGCCTCCTGCGCAACCATTTTGTGCGCTTTGTTGCGTCTCCTTTAAGCCAAATATAAACTGAGGTAACGTTGAGGAGCGGCAACGAATTCGAGCAGATATATAAATCGTCTGGATTCCCCTCTTTGGCTCGTGCACTTTGAGTCAGCCTAGCTGCATTGTATATGAATCTGCGATAGGGTAGGCGCAACATGCGCAGGGCTGTCACTGAGGCATCATGGGTAATGTAGTACGGGGTAAAGCTGGATGACTACGGTTGGACTCGGTTTAAAAAAATAATATATATATATATATATATTTTTTTAAAACCATTTTAAGATGCATTATACATATAAGATTTACATGGCATGGACTTGAATTCTTAATTTATATTGCAGTAATATATATAGGCCTATATTTAAAAGTTTAAAAAAATTATCCTGCTTGCAGAATGTTTTCTCTGCCACACAAAAATGTCAACAAACAAAAAAATGTATTTATTTCAGGGTACTAAAAGGGCTATAAAGTAGTTACGTCCTTTAAATTATTTTGATAATTGACAACACTCTGACTGTAGGTTTACATCTTCTTGCCTGTGTGTATTATTATTATTATTATTTTTTTATCTTTCACTATTCTAAATTGATTACTTTGTCGCTGAAATGGCTGCTAGTGAAAACCCTATACGAAATATTAAGGTGAAAACTTGCAATGTCTGACGTCTGAGCTATTTAGCACTGCTGCAGACTGGTCTGATGTGGTGTATTGACCACCAGGGGGCAACATTGTTTATGAAATAAACAACTTTTCTCTGATTGGGTATAGTCAAGTGACTTGTTTTGCAATCCTTCTCCTGACTTTGGTCAGTGTGGTAGAGCAGGTGTGATGCTGAATGAGCTTAGTAAGACATTATCATGTAGGTAATATTCCTGGGGAATGATGTCACTCCCCTTTCTTCTGCTTTCATAAATCATTTACTGATCATGAACACATAGCTGTGACGATGCATAAACATCATCATGTTGGGATAGTGGGGGATGGAAAAACCATAAACATAAATTTAAATTTTAATTACCGTTTCTGATAATACTAAAACCAATACTTGTTTTATTTTAAAATTTAAAGTAGATTTCATTTATGGGAAACGATGTGCCATGACTTATGGGTTGAGTTGGCAAACACGTACAAAACAGCTGAGAACAAGAGTGCATGTCAAGGATTCAAGTGCCGAGAATATGACCTATTTTTACAGATTCTTTGTATGATGCTGTGCGTAAATACAGTGTAACATTAAGTAGGCCTATTGGTTGTATCAATCATGGTGGTTGTTCAGAAGGTTATTTTTCTAAGTGATTTTTTAAATGGTAGTTTAATGGTTTTATGACTTTAGTCAGGCTTCTTATCTGTTTCTAACTTTCCTGTAAAACCTGAAACAGAGTCCTTGTGTGTGTACACACGGCCAGTGAAGCTGATTCTGATTCAGAGTTAGTGCGTAAAGCATTTAAAAACGTTCTCCTGCATGAAGAAGGCTACTTGTGATCTCAAAAGCTCCCTGAACTCCTCTCTGAGGTTCAACATGTTTCTGGAGTAAAGTTGACCTTCCCCCCTGAGAAGTTTATGAAACACTCTCCCTCCTCTCTGAGCTGTGACACATTGCTTAACAGTAGCTGATGTAGGAGATCAGGCTTTGGTTTTCTATTCACAGAGGTCAGAGCCAAAGTCTGGTGCGACACAGGACCTCGTAAGAAACTTCTGACCTGTGTGGTGCTTATGATAGTTATGCAGTTTGATCTCAAATGAGGGCTAGCTGAGTTAATGTAGAAAGTTTGGTCATGTTTGAACAACAGGAAATAAAACACACAATCAATGACCACGTTGAATCCTTTTGAAAATGCTTTATTTTTCTACTTTATCACTATAAATATAACAATACAGAACAAGCTTCTTTTTTTTTTAAACAAACTTCAGATAGAAAACAGTCTGCATCGGTCTACAAAGGCATAGCAAAGGGCACAATTTGGCAATAAGGCACACACTAGGAAGAGTTAAAATGGTAACACCTATGTTAAACTAGGCATAAAGCGCCACTACTACTGACACCGGGGTCAGCAGTGTGGGTGAAATGCAGGCAAAAGAAAGTCAAGCAGGTGTTTTGAGTGGGAGGCAGAACCAGACAGTTTTCTGCCATCTAAAATGTAAAGACTGTATGAAGGTTGAAGGACTGTAATAATGATGCTGTGTTTGCTTGATGTTGTCTT
Organism: Labrus bergylta; assembly: GCF_963930695.1. NCBI lineage: Eukaryota > Metazoa > Chordata > Actinopteri > Labriformes > Labridae > Labrus > Labrus bergylta. The sequence continues at coordinate 27,900,311 of NC_089195.1, forward strand.
GGAAGGTGAAAGACGGTAAAGCAGATTAGAAAAATCTGCAGGTTTGTGTTTATCTCGAAGCTTTAATGTGATTTTTTTAAACTGTTCCTCCAAAAACTGACATGCCAAGTTGAAAAGCTAACAGCTCAAAGTGACTTCAGGCTGTCACAAAGGTACAGTTTAAAGATTTTGATGTTCAAACTAATATGAAACGGAGCCATTTTATTCCCACTCAGAACACCAAATCCAGTTCAAAAATAGCATACAGAATATCATATTTAACAAAAACAATACCCTTGAAATTTTAAAAACTATCGGACACTTTGGCAAAAAAAAAAAAAAAAACACCAACATATTTTTTTCTACGTTTGTTACTCTGACTTTATCCCTAAACAAGATGTAAAATACAGAAAAGTCATATGTTTAAGAATATATTATACCTTTTCTTCTCACTTCATAGACAACACATGTATTGCATATATTAAATATATCCTTATTGTCATCATACAAGAAAATAATAAAAGCAGTTATCAGCAGTTTGTCTTCTAAGTCAAACCCACTTTCAGAGAGGAGAGAAGAAGCTGAGCGTAGAAGACGGAGTGAGATGAGACTTCAATCTTTTTCTTTCTTTTTTGGGGGAAATGAGATCTTTTATTTCTAGTTTTTGGTCCAAAAAAAACCCTGACCTCATATGTAATCTCAAATATCCTCAAAGTCTAACTCGTTGTGTTGTATTTTTGACAATATGTAGTCAAATATATGAGAAGATGATGGAAAATTAGCAAATAAAAATCCAATTTAAACCAAAAAAGAATAAAGAAAAAAGGATTCTATAAGCCAGCAATTCAAATATTTGGCCTGCTCTTGTATAATGACTGTTATCGTCGCAGCCGCTCTGTTTGTTGAGTGGCACTTACACGCATGGCTACTTGTTTATTCCAGCTTGAGGTATTGTTCCAGTTTTACCCAGTCCAACATTATACCTGTTTCCAACACACTGCAGAGTTGAAAAAAGTGCCTACTAAACATTCATCTGGTTTTTTTTTTAAATGTTTTTTTTTTTGCCTTATCCACAAAGAAAAAAAAAAAACAAATGCACATATACCAAGAAAGAAAAAGGCCAAGTTCACACTTGAATTCATATTCAGTATTTCAAATCTCTTCACTTGTATGTTGCAATCTCTTGCCTTTTATAAATACGTTTTAAGTGCACCTTGGTCAAGCACAGTTTGGAGGACGAGAAATCATGAGGAGACAGATGGAGTGTTACTGCAGAAGTGTTAAGAGAAAGAAACTACAGGACGGAGCCTTGAGACCAGAACCTTTGTCTCAGTAATACCACCAATCTGGATCAATGGACAAATATATGGAGAAAAATCCAATGTGCCAACCACCGAGGCTTCACTTTGCAATAAACAAGGCACAGTGTGATGCGTAGGTGAGCACACATAGCAGGCTATATGTCGATGTAAGGCACTGTAGTCAGGCACAGAAAATGGAGTGTAGCCTTTAGGTTTTTTCTTCTTTTTTTTTTGATTGGCATCGGCAGAAAAAAAGGAGCGCTTTAAGTGACAGATTGCTCCAGTCCATGTGAAAAAAATGTCTCTCATTTCTGTCCATATTTGTTCACCTCAAACAATAAAAAAAACCCAACAACAATAAAGATTATACATAAATGAGAAAAAAACAAAAAACCTAACATCTGTTCAGTCTTAATCCCCTGTAGGCGCAGTTTCTCAGAGAAGGGAAACATCTCAGAGGACATCGCTGTCTACCAGGGGGTGTAGATAAACCACGCAGCCCATCCTTTGAAAAAAAAAGCTCTCCAGTTTTCTTTATTGAGTATCTGCTCCCCAAAGGAATCTGCCTTTACAATATTACTTAGCTGGCAAGTTTTCTTCAAGATAAATGTTTCCAAAAGTTACAAAAGGCAAACTAGAAATAAGCAAGTGAAAAACAACAACACTTAAAACCTTCATTTAAAACACAAATAAAAGTAAATGAACCAAAAAAGTACCAAAGACGGCCTGTTTGAAGTATACACACTCAACCAGCATGGACGGACAGCATCAACCTATACCGCATGTACAGTTGGCTAAATTACTATATATCAATGGAAAGAAACAAGAACTAAAAAAACACTTTAGTATTATGCAAAAAGCAGTTTCTCTTCAGTGGTATTCTCTTTCGTCAGTAGTTCCAGTTGTCGTTTTTATCTTTTCAATTAAATATACTTTCTTTCTTTTTACCTCTAAGGTTTAACACTCAAAAAAACATTCTTTTAAGACATAGTGTAAAGGTCTTTCCTGTTTGAGAAAAACAAAAACCACCCCGTTTAAGAGATAAAACTACAGAGAATGAAACGTCAAATCTTCTCTTCATAAATACTCGTGTGTGTACCTTCAGTGTTTCCGTTGCCATAGCAACGAGGTGGAAGGGGTCTGAGACACATTAAAGGAAAGCTAGCGAGATGATAATTGTGACTGTGGTCGTTGTGAGTAATGCTTGTTTTAAATGGACTGTCCTCACTGTTTTCAGTAAAAGTAAAAACACAGAGCTGCTGCATGATTCAGAATGTCACATGGCCGCTTGAGGTCCACGTCGAGGGCCCCGAAGGAGTGACAGATATTTGCTTCAAATGACGTTGATTTAGAGCTTTTGGATGTCCACAAGTTCAAGTGATGTTTTTCTGCATGATGGGACAAACGCATGTTGCAGTGGTTCAGTCACAGCTTGGGAAACTTTGCCGTTTTCCTTGGTCTGACCCCCGCCATCAATATGTCTGGTAGACATCGTGGATGGGCAGCTGGAAGGCCGTGGCAGGGAAGGCCTGTGGCACCGCATAGCCCGTGTATCCTCCGTACGCTGCAGCCGCCACCGCTGCATTCTTCTGCAGAGCAGCCAGAGCCGCTGTGTTGGCGGCGTAGTTTGCGATGGGGACGTATCCGGCTCCATAAAGGCCGCCGGCCGTGGGGATACGCTGGACATTGTGCGCCATGGCGTAGACGGGAGTGATTGGACGGCCCTGTGTGAACGTAGGCAAAAGACAAGGAGGATTAGACTGAATACGATTATTTCTAAAGCTTATCCTCAGGGACCAGCTCAGAGTACATTGAGTACATTCAATGTAGATTCATTCAATAAAAGCTTTCAGCTCTTAGATGTTCTTACCTCAAAAAACCTCAAGGCCAAAGAGTACAGAAACAGAATGTTTAATTTCAGACATGCACGATTTCTTCATATAAAACTCAGCAAACCAATCTGAAATCGTGCTGTTTGTGGTAATGTGCAACAATCAATCATAGACTACATTTTTGTCAAGCACTTACATTTTTTAAGTACATAGATGCTACAATCCTGGACAAAGCTTCACAAGCCACCGGACTGATATAAGAGTTCCAAATCTCAGAGTTTAAAGAAGTATTGTGTGTGATCGAGGGAACTTTTAGAAGAAAGAGAATATAATATGGATGAGTTCATACAAATAAATTCACCTTAAAAAAGAAGAGACAATCTTAAAATCTAGCTCTATGGACACTTGATGCAACTAAATCCTGCACACCTTTAGTCGTGATGTTTATGCAACTTATTCATAAATATCAAAAGCATGAATTCACCTCAAGTATCTCTTATGATTGACTGATGCTCTGTAAGATATTTATGCACAAAGCAACCTTTTTAATCATCGTAAATGTAATCTTAGAAGGTAGGGTTTTATATAATCACTGTGCTGTTGTGCTGTTATGTCTTAAAAATCAATTTAACCCTTTATAAAAAAAAATCCCATGCGAGTCATTGTGCACACCTGAAAGGGTGGAGGGGTGGAGACTGAAGGCAGGACGTTGGCAGCAGCAGCATTAGCATTGGTGTGTTCAGCGTGTTGTAAGGCCAGAGGGTTGATAAGGTGCTCCACAGTGTGCACCTTCCCCTCCTCCATCAGCTTGGCTGCAGGACCCGCGCTGAACACCGGGTACTGCCCACCCAGAGTCTGCAACGCCACTGCACACAAACAGACACGAGAATGAGAGCTCGGATAACAGAGGGGACATCAAAGCTAAAACATTCAGTCAAGAGTATGTGAAGTGAAATGACAGCAAGAGACAGACACATGCTTGCAACCATGCTCAAACAGAAAACTAGTGTTTTTTTTTATTCTGGAAGCGATTGTAATAATAAGAGGAGTGATGAATGTAAAGCAGTGAGGGGTAAATAAGGCAGAAAAGGTCAAAAGAAACAATTTAGAAGAAGGGGAAAAAATTAATGACAAAAAGTTTGGGTGTGATTTGGATTATGATGGTGCTCAAAAGCGGATTAACCTCAGTGCTCCAACACATGCACACGCGCACACACACAGCGAACACAACGTCAGTCATTGTTTCAGACGGCCAGAAGTCTTTTCAATCTGGTGGTGATCCTGTGATTCCACACAGAGTGGGACTCAAACTGAGCCTCAGATTGGGGTCACTGGTTCCAGAAACGTCACAACACACACTTTTGATCACCATACATAAGACATTTGTAATTTAAAAAAATGTAGTTTTATGTTAGAGTTAAAATATAAAAAAAGCCATCTGGAACTTAAGGATTAAAGAATAATACCAGTGTATTCACCTCTATTTTGCATTTCATATTGTACTTTTTCCTTTTTATTACAGAAGAAAAAAATCATGAATCTTAAACTTATGATGTTGCATCTGTATAAACTTATTTTGTGATAGTTTCTGTTTTGTTTTGTTCACAGGAGAGTTTTTTTTTTTTTCCCCCTTAATTAGAATCAGTGTCGTTTCCATCTGATTACTGTCAGTAAAGAAGGAACCAAAAAAAGAAATCAAAATTTCAATCAGGAAATAAACAGTGGCAGAATGTAGCCTGTTTTATAATGTATAGATTTATTTTGCATTTCTAAATAATAGATGTATAAATCATGGGCAGGCTTCAACCCCTTACATCACACTGGTATTATACTTTGAATCAGAATAGAGTCAACAGAAAATGTTAGAAAAAAAGAGGAGAAAAGAAATCTTTACTTCTTGCATCAACCCCTTTTCATGAACAAATTGGTCCTTTCACCAGCAACGCTTTAAAAGCTGTTTCGACAAACAATTAAACTAAATGTCACTGCCAGTAGATTCAATTTTCTGCACAAAAAAAGTCAATCTTTTGTGCCATTTGTGCTTTTCATTCATCCTTTCCTGAAATAAAAATGTCGAGACATATTTGAAACATTTTCATTAAAATTTTATGAGTTGATTGCACTGAAAAGGAATTGATGGTAGATACTTTGGTCTATACATGCCTTTGACAGTGTTCAGACAGACAACAGATCTGAGAAAAAAAAAAATCTTTAGCAAAGGCGGGGTTGGTAATTTTCTAAAACTAGCATGATTTTGAAAGTAGTATTTCCTTAGTGCGCCGTCTACACCCACCCCCTCCCCTCTCTGCTCCCTCAAAAGCCACGCCCCTCACTTACATGCACGAGCGAGAAGGGAGACAGGGAGGCGTGATATGTTCATCAGATTGGCTCATCTACATTGGCAGAGATTGGTCGAAGTTTTTACATGCTTACAACTGCTACAGTTGACAGATTTTTTTTGTTCCTATTTCAGAGCACATAAGTTACTGATGTCTGTCTTTATTGACTTAAAGACAATTTCAACGTATACCTTAAAAAGTGTATCCGGAGGAAATAACTAACCCTGCCTTAAAGGTTATTTAAGGATGCCAAAACGTAAAAAAAAGTAGTTTGATCTGCCAAAAGACAACGTTATGCTTGACCCAAAGCTCTGTCTTTTGGCACACTCTGATGGCAAATCTAATACTTTTCAGGTTCATTAGCCCTTTGGTTTCTTGTAACACAGCACTGTTTTAGGTCTGAACACCAGGTAAGTTAGATTTATAATTGGAAGGAGAAGGAAAGAATTTGGGAAGAAACATGGCTGTTACTTTCTGGTCAGGCTAGAAAGGACAAACATGTAGTGTCAGTGTCTGATACTGTAAAGAGAAAGTCCTTTTGCACCTGACCATCCAGCAACATCCCTCATCATAATTTATCGCAAAATGTTCATCAAAAAAGAGAAATTGTGAGCTGGAAGGGTTAGTAAAGGCTTTGGAGATGGGCAACGACATGGATGGATAAATCTATCTCACTGACTTGTGCCAGGTTTGATGCCAACAGGGTTGACGGAGGCAGCAAGCTCCAGACTGGGCATCAACTCATAGGGCTTTTCAGGCTGCCTGGCCTTGCCTTCATGGTAGCGGCTGTAGATGCCACGACCAGCAGAATAACCCCCCAGGTAAGACCCCCGTGGTCCAGGGGTACGGTTACCTGCAGTGGCACGACCACGACCTCGCACAGTACCTGCTTAAAATACAGTTACAGTAATATGATGACTGGAGGTTGGGCAACAGGGGCAGCTTTTACTGTATTTTGAGTAGGGCAACATGAAAGGCGAGATTTTATGTTGGGTTTAGAACTGCTTTGAAAGTTACTTTAACGATATCTGGACTAAGAAAGTCATTGCAGTATTAAGCTCTCATTTATGACAAAATCTGCTCATGAAGTGTAGTTTCTTCTGGAAATTTCTCAGCAGTATTTGGTAGAGTTCACGAGTTTTTGGGGTTCTTTGAGTCTAATGTGGCCTTTTTTTCTAAGCACCATTGAAGATGGAGGCACTCTAAAATGGTATTCCCAAAGGTCTAAGCTCTGTCGTGATCTCTGCAATAACCCAGCATGAAATGGGAGGTGACAGCATAGCAGGAAAAGGATGGTGTTAGAAAACGTATAGTTTATCACATGGCAAGAAGCTCATTGTTCATTGAAGAAATAAGTAGGAATGAGGATGTGAGAGATTACCATTGTTCTGTATCATTGGGGGTCCTTTGGAGAGAAAACCAAAACACAATGATTGTTGAAAGTCAAATAGATTGTCCTGCTACCACCCAAAGACCAAATATAATCAATCATCAAAGGTAACGGGATTAGCATTTATTTGTCCATCACCTTGTTTTGTCTTTGCCTTTTAACAACAGGCTCACTGATTTCAATCCACAAACCATCATTAGTTCTAATATTTCAATTATATTTTTCAAATGAAATTGCATTCATTAAAGATTTGCTCATTATCATCCTCTTCATCACGACTGTTTACAAAAATCATACATCTCTATCTATGTGGAGTTTATTTCATTTTTCCAACAATACTGTCATAATACAATCTTTAGCAGTGCAACAGCCAAACAACATTTACAAAAATAGTAATGCTGTGGTTTTGCAGCTGATAATCCCTGGAAAAAGAGGAGAAAGAATGAGTTCTAACCTTTGACGAAGTATTCCCTGTTGGGTCCAATGAGGGTGTTGTAAGGATAACCATAGTAGGCCAATGTGTAGGGATCACACTGGTAAACGTAGTTCTGCTGAGTAGGTTCTGGAGTGGCAGAGGCCCCCTTGGAGGCCTTCTGGCGGGAGTACTGCTCTTTGTCAACTGGCTTGGCGAGTGTCACCTCGATACAGGATCCTTCCACTTCAGTGGCATTGAGATGATCCATGGCCACGACCGCATCGTCCCGGGAGGTAAAATGGACGAAGGCGTAGTCGCGGATCTTCTTCACACGTTCAACACATCCAGGATTCCACTGGCTGAACACCTGGTTGACAGAGATTGGTCGAGAACAGTTGGCTTTAAAATCACTTCTTCTCTAATAGAAAAAGCGCGGTGACACATCTGAACACAAAACTCAGCCAGTCCTACCTGTCTGATCGTCTCCTCACTGGTCTCCATCATAAGATTCCTCACATAAAGGATCTTTACTGTCTCCATGACGTCTTCGTCCACATCAATCTCTGGCTCAGCCCAGTCTACTGCTATCTGGTGTCCCCAAAGCTGAATGCGTCCAGGCATCAACTTCCTGCGAGCCATGGCAGCTGCCCGGTGCGACTCGTACTCTACAAAGGCAAAGCCTCGGTTCTTCAGCTTGTCTGCTGCACTGGCATAAACTATCACGTCTAGAACCCCTTCTGTAACCTTGGAGACTTCTTCAAGGATCTCCTCACGTTTTTTGGTCTTGGGAATGCCACCGATGAAAAGACGGCAGTTATCTACAGATGAGCAGACTCCCAGGAGCCGCCCGGGCCGCACTTCATAGTTGTTGAGCTCACGTACAGCCCTCTTGGCCTCATGTTTTTCTGTGTACATAACAAACGCGTACCCTCGGTTCTTCCCATCAAAGTCCATCATGAGCCGCATCTCATAGATGCGCCCTACGGACTCAAACACTGGGACCAGCTCATCCTCATAAACGTCCCGTGGGATCTTGCCCACAAAGATTTCACATCCTCGTGGTGGAGATTGAGCGTTCCATCCAGGTGGAGGGCCATATTTACGCTGACCATTTTCCTGGACCATACCGTAGCCGGTGCGCTCCATCAGGGCCACCAGTGCAGCCTCATTATGAGAACCTGCAACCCCGTCAGGGATGCTAATCTGTCCATGAAGAGAGTTGTGGGGTGCACCAGAGGGTTTGGACAGTTTGGAGGGGGCGGAGTTATTGCTCATGGTTGAGGAAGAAGCAGGATCTTCGGCTGTCATTCTGCCAAAACCATCCAATCAGATCTGGGGCCTGAAAAAAGCAAAGAGAGACACATTTGTCAAATTGCAGTAGGCTGTAATAATCACAACAGCTTTTCTAAAAGAGAACAGGAAACACAAGGATGAAGGAGCATGTTCAGAAGTTGACGAAAAATCCCTATAATGGTTGTTTCGACACCGAATTATCACCAATTTGCAGGCACAATCAAATGCAAGATAACCTGCCTAACAAACCAAACGAGGCACGCTGTGTGACCTAGACAGATAGAAAATACAGCATCTATAAATCCACAGGGCACCAATCCCTATCAGCGGTTTTACAACCTTGTTTTGTTGAGTTCTTCAGATCCTTTGCTGACCTCTGGTCCCTATCAGAGCGAATGAAGGGCTGTAAACCCTGAAACCTCCAGCTCAAGGTTCACTGGGTATGACTAGGTCACATGCTCATGATATGTGTGTGTGTGTGTGTGTGTGTGTGTGTGTGAGAGAGAGAGAGAGCGAGAGAGAGGGAGTGTATGTGTGTGTCAGAAGTAAGATGGAGTTAAGCTATATGAAGAATTTTGAACAAAAATGACCCCATTGACTCTGTTTTGTAACAAAAAGCTGTGTTCATTGATCTATCATGAGCATGGACCTGTGGCACACACACACTCACCACAAGAGGGTGTCGAACTTAAGTCTCATACAGTGTGTACATTCAGCTTCTTGAGTGTGTGTGTGTGTGTGTGTGTGGTTTTTTTTTTTTTACTTTTCTGTGTGTGCCACTTCATTACGGGCTGCAGGCCTATAAAAGGAACAGAGAACAATCAGAAATCGGCTTCCCAAGCTTAAACCTCTTACTCTGTTATTTTCCAACACTGCCTGCATTCAGAACGGGAAAATCCACAGCAATTTAAATCCCCAAATCTCCACACAGTGTACAACACTTGAGGCAACCAATCAAAGCAGACCCAAAGCAAAACACTTGTGGGACTGAACATCATGTAAGCAAATAGGATGAGTAAAAAGAAAAATAAACAGCCTCTGGTTGAATAGGAGGTAAAGGCAGGCAGTGTGTGTGCGTGTGTGTGTGTGTGTTTTGTGAGTCACAAGATTGCCTGGATTTTGATGGAGATAGGTGAAGTAGTGAACAAAGGTAAAACACTAAGCCAAGCAACCATGGAAACACACAAACTCACTCATCTGGACCTCGTATCTCACTCTCACACATGCCTGTTTACCTGCAAAAAGCTGAAAGAGATAGGGTTACCTGAAGTTGGCTGCTGCATGCTGACAGGTCAACCTGACATAAGGCTAGATGAAAATAAGTAGTTGTGGGGACATCTATTATAGGATTCACTATTGCACATTATAAACATCACTCAAGTTTCCCTTCTATACTGCTGAACCAGAGCAACCTTTGGGTTACTTGTTTCTGAGTTGCATTCCCTCCGCTCTGCGAGCCCTCCCTCTGTTCCTTCTATTGTGTGAAGTGCTAACATGACTCCATCTCTTATCAGCCTTATCTGGCCAGACTGATGACAAAGGGAGGACAATATTCACTTTGCCAGTTTTGCTCGGTGATAAAAAAAAAAAAAAAAGAGAGAGAGAGACACCATGTGACACTTTGAGGTTGACTCTTTTGAAGTTGGTGTAAAAATTTAGCAGTTTTTTTAGTGTCAAAAATATAACATATTCACTGTTCAGTCTGAGTGTGGGGTAACATGTTTCCTGCTTTTGACCACTGGGAGGTTTTCCAAACTTCCTCAGTGCTGATCACAGTTGTGCTGAGGTCATCCTTTTTTTTTTTGGGGGGGGGGGGGGGGGGGGGGAACTCGGGAAATCACAGCACTCAGTGTGTCAGGGGTAACCCTCAACAAGACCGTTTAGTCTCTCTCTCTTTGCAAAAAAATGAGAACAGCCAATGTGCATGTGACATGTATGCGTCCAGTGTATCTGGAAAAAGTTTACCACGAACAACAAGATAACAGACAAGGAAGGAAGTGTAGGGCAATAATGCAACACTCGATAGAAAATTAAAAAAAATACAGACACAGTCACTAATTTACTTGCAGATTATTGGCACCTCTTTAAGCTCTGGTCCTATACACAGGGGTATGTAATTGTATGTGTGTGCATGTGTGTGTGTGTGTGTGTGTGCGTGTGCGTGTGCGTGTGTGTGTGTGTGAGATGGCAAGAACACTGAGGCAGCAACAGGTAGATGATTAACCAGGAGGAACACAAATCACAACCTTTCCTCACAGAGGGCATAAAGATTTACAGCTCTAACTAGACTAAACCCAAATTATGACAACTCATGCGTGATTCTCCTATCTTGATCTTACCTCTTTGCTGTAGGAACAAGCACAAAGAGCAGCTATTTGGTTAAAAAAAACAACAACAACACATAATCGATGCAGATGTGCAGCGCTCAGATACAGAGTTCATCTTTGTTTATTTGATTTATTTAACAAGGGAAAACTCTTTAAGATTAAAACACTATTTTTCAGGAGTGTCCTGGACGAGACAGGCAGCTGCACATATACAAACATGATGAGCAGCCATCCATACGAACACGATGCAAGATACAAAACTATAAATCAAAAGATATTAATAACAAGTAAAATAGTAAATATATGCCAAAATCAACCAGAGTCATAAATCTATCAGGTAGAACAGCCTGATGTCACCTGATATAACACCAGTTCCTTAAGTTTGGAATCTTTTTGCAATTTGTTCACAAGTAAAGGGAGCAGCAATCTTAAACACCCTTTCCCCCCAATTCAATTCTGACCTTTGGTACAGACATTACTCTTCTGTACGGCTTAGAACTGAGGAAGGAGACCTCAAATAGAGTTGTAAAAAGTGAGGCGACGCCCATGTTTTAGTCTACTGGTCACTCGTCTCCTGGTTTTAGTCACCAGGTCAAAGGTTATGAACTCAGCGCAGGGAGGGACGAGCTAGCAGGCTGTACCCGCACACTGTAAAGGAAGTTAGGATGTTTATTGGTAGCAGCGTCCAACCTGTTGGGTTAAAGTGTTCCAGTTATTGCTGAAGAGATTACCCATTACATCGTGTATGATTAATAGGAACACCTGATTCTCTACGTATTGGGTGGGTTATTGGGGACTGAATTGCTTTATGATCGGACAAAAATGCTTTTACAGGCTTCCTCTGGTTTCAACCATAAACACAGATTGACTACTGCAAGCAAATTCATATTTTCCAACAAAGCGAATCAAAGTTCATCACAGCTAGACAAAGGAAGAGCACAGCTTAATGTCACTGATCTGACCTTTAATCAGCACTGCTTACTTGTTGCTGTCAGGGGCAGATTTTATTCTCAAATATATAAGCTGCCAAACCTCTCTTTGGCTTTTTATTGAAGGAAGAGAATGACAGTGTGCAGGAAACAATGCACCTCTTAGTTTAGCTGTTCTATCCTGAGTGACACTGATCCAGTGTTCTGAAGGAAACAGGCCAAAGGATGCCGCCATCTTAGATGGACACACACACACACACACACACACACACACACACACACACATGCACGCACACACGCACGCACGTGGAGGCGATTGACTCACGGCTTTTAACTAGCAGCCCCTAACAACTGGGTCACAAGGCAGCAGAAGAGGATCACTGAAACAACAGAAGGTACAAATACCCAAATCCTGCTGCCTTAACACACACACACACACACACACACACACACACACACACACAGAGTCTCGCACACACACGCACACACACACTACATAACATCAGCTGAGTCATGCAAAAAGTATTCAAACCTGGCTCTAAAATCTAAAACACAATCTTGGACACAAATGCTGAAAAAAAACAAGTTACAAGTTATAAAATCTTGTCATTAGAAATGGAAGAAACACAGACAGCTAGAGAGAGAGAGAGGGAAGTGAGAGTGAGACAAAGCAGAAATCCAGAGCAGGATATCAGAGCAGATGGGATGTTGGTGAAGAGGAGAAGAGGAAGGAGAAGCAGAGAGCGGTCAGACGGGAAAACTACCTCTGTTGCTTCACAGTGCTCCGCTGCTTGGCCGCCTGCTCTGGGAGTGTTACTCCACCTCCATGAGAGACAGGTACAGCAGGGCACTGAGCACAGAGGCCGGCCTCCTCTGCACACACACACACACACACACACATACACACACTGAGCCAAGACTGTTAGCATGAGAGGGGTGGAGCTAAAACAGGTACTTTGTGTGTGTGTGTGTGTGTGTGTGTGTGTGTGTGTGTGTGTGTGTGTGTGTGTGTGTGTGTGTATGCAGAGGTGAATCCTATTGAATTTCCTAAGAACTTCAGAAGGAGCACACAGCTACTAGTCACGAACATACAAATAAAATTTGTTAATCAATGTTAACGAAATGCAATACAATAAAGTACATTTTGGATGTAATCCTGGGTATTTACTTGTACTTTAAAGTCCATTTAATTTGTCTTGAAGAAGTACCCACAGGCTAATTTTCAGATTTTGCATTTCACAGTAATGTTTGGAATAAGTCAAAACATTTGATCAGTTTTTCACAGCCTATATAAATCCTCTAACGCTTACTGAAAAAGCAATGTGTGTCCCCAAGTCAATTCTCAAATGTCTATTGGTGTTTTCCCACATGAATATTTTCAGGTTCAGATGCATGTGGAACGCAAACAGCCACATTTGTTCACCCTTACCTTATCCAGACATTTGCCACCAACCTAGTAAAAGATTCTGTACGAGGTTGGGTGAGACTATGTGGGAACACAACAGTTAAAAGTCAGGAATATTCACTGTGACCGAGCGGGGGTGAGGATATTTCCATCATGCGACCAATTAGCTACCAGTGTGATCACTATGCAAATTTTAAAGCACTTTCATACATTTGTTCTGCTAGTCAGTATGTTCTCCTCTGCTCTTTTGCTGATACTGTGGATACGCCCAGTAACAGATAGTATAAGCATAAAGACATATAATGGGGTTGGACTTTGCTTTTCCCGCCATTCTGAGTATCTCACATTACGACTGCAGCGTCCTTTTTATGTCTTGTTTGCCTCCTGAAATATCCGGAAACTTGTTTGAAAGATTTCCGGGGTGTATGTATTTCCTGCAAGACAAATTTCCCCTTTAAACTCATTGGATTCAATTTATTTATGTTTTTGTCTGAAGAGAGAAAACTCTCCAATATACTTATTTATTTTTTAAATCCCTTGTGTTGTGAAAAACTGAATGCGTCTAAGTTCCCCCCAGGTTTTTCTTGTGGCCTTTTTAAGTGACTAGAACCTTCTATGTTAGAAACAACTAGACTAAAACTCCTTTCCTCCTAGAATATAATGAAAACAAGCCTGACATCAACTGTAATATGCTACAAACGCATTGAAGCCTCTGTAACAGTGTCATGTGAAACACTTTGAGTACATCTGGCCGTCATATTTGTATATCAAAGAGATAGTAGTTGAATGACGTGAATACTTCTAGTAACACTGTGTAATACACACCCAAAACAGCTGTAGCACAAATCTGCAAATCTTCACAGTGTGACTAATGGAGACACAGTGAGTGGGAGGAGAGTAGGATTATGGGAAAAGTAGTTTTGTGGGTTTTACGGGGTTTTCTGCCTAGAGATGCAGAAATTGTAGAAAAAAGAAAGAGTCAGGAAACCTTCAAATTGGGGTCTGAAAAACTTCCTCATGTTGTTGTCTTTTGGAAAAATCTGCCTGGGAGTTAGCACAAGAGTGATTTATGTCATGTCAGCACAAGACTACAAGTGTGTAAGAGTCTGGTCTGTGTGTGCGTATGTGTGTAGTCGAGCATGCGTATGTTTTTTTCTTTTTTTTTTTTTTGCACATAACAACGGTGAACATTTTCCGAGCGCGGCTTAACTTAAGCAAACAACACACACCTTCCTGGGCAGTCAAGAGAGCAGATAGAGAGACGAGCGAGAGGGAGAACAGACAGAACAGAGAACACAATTTAAAGAAAGTTTCAGTCTGAAAAAAACTCCCCCCCCCGCCCCCCCCCCCCCAGTTCTCTGAAAAGAGTGAGAGAAGAGGGAGTGAGGGACAGAGAGAGCAGATGGGGTGAAAGGGGTAGAGAGGGATGAAAGTCACAGTGTGTGGTCAGCAGTGCGCTGAGTTTCAGCTGCTATTGAAACCAGCCCCACTCCTTAACGACTGAGCAAACAGCAGAGTAGAAAGTCTTTTTTAGCACAAAGACCTGAGAATGATGGATAGAGTAAAAGGAGGAGATTAAAGCACAAATGATTGGAAGGGAAAACGATTGTTTAAATGGCTCGAGATAGAAATATGAATGTGAACTGTAGCACATTGAATTTGCTTACAATCAGCAATTATAAGACTTTCTAAATAATAAGTAACCTGATTAAGATATGACTCAATCCAATCCAAATAAAAGCAAAAAGGTTTGTCTGTAAATGCGTGGGTGTTTAAATATGTACATGAAGGTGTGTGTATTGACGTGGTTTCTTCCACCTTTGTGCCAAAACCTGAAAAAGTGCAGGTATTTTACGCACAGGATCACAGATCAGTAACATCAGGGCCGTCTTCTTAAAGCTGAAGGGGTCAATCTAAATCAAAGATTAACTGTCAGTCATCAGCGAGAGCCAATAAGGACGCAGATTTCCCCTGCATCCTGAGGGGTCAGGTGTTCTGGTGACCGCACAACAGCACCTTCAGGTCAATGGTTAATTGTTGAACCCAGCACGAAGAGCGTCGGCCCTTAATCATTCTTCAGGTTCTCTAAATTATTTGTCAGGCACAAAAAACACGCTACATACCTCACATAGAGCCACATCTTTAAATTTGATCTTTGTTTATGGATTACACTTTCCTTATCAGTTGTAAATTGGAAGAAACATTTTTACATTTTTCTAGATTATAAATCGCCTTAAAATACACCAACCATGAGGCAACTCATCACTGTTAATACATCAACATTGAGCCCACTGATTTTAGATAGTTCCATCTTTTGAATGGGTCACAAACATACAGTATGTATAGATCTTAAAGAGGAACTTTCCATTTCATTACTTTCAAATTTAGATGCCCGCCCTGTGAACAAATCAGTTGGTCTTAACTCCTTACTTATGAGTCGGCTGTGTTTTCTTTCACATTGAATCCTGTTTTTTGATATATATTTGTTGTTCTGCAAGTATCTCCAGCAGCAGGTCACACACGTGTAGCTGCAGATGGATATATGTCACTAACCTACAAAAAACTTCAGTTCCCATATTCATTACTGCAAAAGAAACAGGTCAAGGAGAGCGACAGTGTGGCTCTTCACAACAATCTAGGACCGAGGCCCAGATAAATTATTTTAAACTTTTTTATTGGATTCTTTTTTTGGTATTTTGATGGGATTTATTGACAATAAGATTTTAATATTACCACCTTGTATACAGCTTGTATAGAAATAGAAATCCCCTTTTACGTTGCTATCGTGCTGCGGACACACATGCAAAACAGGCATAAGTAATCATAATAGATTAATCTAGGAAAAACTGGTTCTCTGTAAGTCCACACACACACACACATACACACACACACAGACACACACACAAACATTTACATACAATCTGCCACATAGCGTATACAAAATGTGAATAAGCTAGAATAAAGTTGGATATAAAGCCATGCTGGTAATCAGTATCTTACTGAGATCCTGTTTGACTGCCATTTGTTATTACAAGTCATCCATACAAGTCAATGAGTAGCGTGTCATAAGACAAGAGTACCTGCTGTTCATTTCTGCAGAGCAGTACGACCTTTAGGAGTACACCACTGTTTAATCTCACACTGTGTTTTCCAGGAAGACGTTCCTCTCAGACTAAACTAACAAACTGCTTCCAGCTGCGATTTATGGTATTTTCTTCTACTTAGATGTGTCAAGTTGTCAACACGTCTTCATAGTATCAGAGCAATACCATTTGAGGATTTATATCCTTGTAAAAATCAAAGCAGGAATCATTAAAGAGTGGATCATGTTGACTGTTACAACCTCAACAGAAAAGAAAATACAAAGTGTCTTTGCTGGCGTATTTGGTAAAAGTCGGCTGTGAGAAAAAAAATCACAACCGAGTGAAGCCCTGAACCTGAGAGAAGAGAAGTGAGAACTATCTCTGACCCTTCAGAACACATGATGTCCTCACACCACGGTTCACACAACTCGACTGTCAGCACGCAGACTGCAGCTGCTTGAAGCAGGACCAACACTTTGGTCACAATGATTAAAAAGCCGAGGTATCCTTGAGTCTTTAGATATCTGCTGTTTATCTGCTGATACAACACGATGGGATATGATATGATACGATAGCCCCTTTTCCCTTTGGAGAAATATTTCTAAGACTCAAGCGATGTGAGCATTTAGCTTCCTCTAGTCGAATTTCCAAAATGAAAAGAGAGGAAGCAAACAACAACAACAACAACAACTTGTCTTTAAATGTGCGACTAAACACACAAATATTCTAAACTTAAGATATTAAACAAGCAACATAAGGGCTCCTAATAAAAACAGTTTTCATTATTCATTCTTCTCCTGGTTGATTATTGAATAAATGAGCAATAACTTTAAGCAAAATAGATCAAATTACATCATTTTTTTGTAAACTGGAGTTTTTACTTGTGAATAAGCTCAAGTATCTGCTGCCCTGTAACAAGTTTTAGTTCCTTGCTTTACCGTGAACTCCACAGCTTTACTGAGTCGTTTTGCAACAGGTAGCTGTCTCATACACGGCACCACCTATTTTTTCAGGAGTTGGCCAGGAACACCACTCAATATGAATGCTATGTTGTTCTACTGGATGATTAAAAAAAAGCAACTTAAGCATAGTTTCACTTTTTCTCAGAGTACACTTAAACTGAAACCTAAACACCTTCAGGACTTCCATTTTCACCACCAGACAACTTTCTCACTACTTCTTTTAGTCACTTCATTATCTTGACTTTGGTTTTATTTTTCAAATGTTCAAACTTGCAGATTTACAGCTGTGCCTCTTGCAGCTGGTTCAATTTCAGAATCCAAATTGTTGTAGATTAACTTTCCGTCAATGGATAAAATGCTTAAAAAAAAACTTTTGATAAGAAGTCCCTTTTGCACATAAAAATAATTAAATCTATGACATGATTTCAAGATCCCAGACCCCTTTTCTCCCCCCTCCGCTGCCTCCTTCTAGCTACCTTTCTTCCCCTTTTACTCTCTCCTCCATGTACCTGTCACCCTCATTCCTCTGGTTCACTCGAGCTCAAAGGAGAGCGGCAGGCAGGGAGGGAGGGGAGAATAAACGAGGAAGGTGTGGAGAGGAAAGTACGATGCAGGGGGGGGGGGAATGGTAAAAAAATGTTAGGGAGAAAGTGTGCAGGGGGGTTAAATGAGAAAAAAGATCAGACGTAGAAGAGCAAATGAGGCTAACGACGAGAGCGGTTCAGTCCTCCCTCAGTGCTTAAAGCCCATTTGAGTGAAACTGGCCTGAAGAATTTCAGGTCATCAGGAGTGCGTAAGTGACCGCTTTCAGCCCACCCCGAACTCACCAGAGAGGGATGATTCCAGTTCATTTACTCCGGGAGCCCCCCTGCCTTCAGGACCTTCACATTTGTCCGCTCAAAACAGCGGACATTTACTTAAAAACTTCTAATTTCACATCTTAGAATTGCAAAGGCTTTGAGCCTAGTCTTAATATAAAGCATGACAGGATAGAAAGGTCAACTGAACGTTGCCACATATGTCCCCTCACACAGTCACATAGTCGTTACTAATCATAAGAGCAGCTTTAGCTTTAGCGTTAGCCGAAAGGGGCTTTGCTTCCTTCAGCAAACACATTCCTCAGGCTAATCAGCTAGCCTGTTCAAGGCCACGGCAGACATTGTTTCAGACAATTACTTCTGACGTTGACAGTGTCACACACTCGTGACAAAGGCTTTAGTGGCCCCCTGAGAGAGAGTGTGTGTGTGTTTGTATGAGGGCAACCCAGCGAGATTTAAGATTGGAGAGTTGATGTTATTTGATGCACTGAACAATTCAAGTCTTGAATATTTGCGTATAATCTCTTTTTTTTTTTTCTTTCTTTTTACTTCGAGCATCCTTCACACTGCACAGGCTCACAGAGGAGTTTACCTTCAAACACACTTTTGTAATCAAACAGCGGCCCTCCCTGTCAGCAAACACGGTCTGGAGAACGTGTGTCAGACTCCCACAATGGAACAATCGCAGAAACGTGCAACTGAAATAACATTTCTGTCCACAGTGGAGTGAATCATAAAAACCTTTAAAGCAACAAATAATAATATAGCTCCAGATCTCTAGATCCTTTGTATTTGTCACTGTCTCACACAGTTAAAATACACACACACACACACACACACACACACACACACGCACACACACACACAAGCACACATGCACATAACAAACAACAAACCTAGCCGGGGTAAAAGTCCACATATTATATGATGAACAACCCGGAAGTCTGTGGGTTATAATACTAGCCCTTCCATTAAGTCACTTTTTATCCCCCACCCTTAACACACACACACACACACACACACACACACACACACACACACACACAGTGCCATGCCACTCCACTGGTTCCACTGGTTACATTGTAAGGAGATCTTGATCTCCATTCCAATCACTGATTGGTTTAAGTGTCTTTTGTTGTCTGTTTCCAATCATTCAGGCTTTGATGAGGAGGTGAAACAGGGAAGTTTTGTAAACTCAAAACTTACAATGCACATTGTCCTCCATGATAAGAATTAAAAGGCAACAATGTTAGACACAATTTGTAAAGTAAAAAATGTCATCACTGGAAGGTTGAAAAAGTGTATAACTTCAAACTAAGACATTAACCATTCTTACAGCTTTCTGAGAAGTGTTAAGTTTGTCTTAAGTAAAGAAACCAAACAGCTGCAAAGGAAGAATCTAGAAGGCTTCCAGATCAAGATGTCAAAAGTGATGTTTCTAGCACAGAGTTATGATGCAAAGCAGAAGAAATACGTTTTCAAAAGACAGAATTCAAGTTATGCCATCAGTGCAGAGATCTTCACATGGACACAAACACACGTGCGGATTGACATTTACACTGTAGCTACCTGTATCCCAATCTCAGGAGAGCGCAGACACCAGGGCAGGCCGAGAAGATGCAGTCGGTTTGTTTTTTCGTTTTTCCGGAGTCACTTTGCACATTCACACTAGTCTGAAACTTCACCCTCGTCTGATGGTGACCGGCTGCAGCAGTAAGAGAGTCTCCTTGCCCTGCTTGTGTGTGACTGTTTGAGTGTGAAGGTAAGCAAAGGTGGTTTAGTGTTTACTCATTCTCAATATCCAGGAGAGAGAGAGAGAGAGAGAGAGAGAGGTGGGGCCTCTCAGAACAGGTAACCCCCCCCCACCACCTTTTTCTTCCTCCTTCAAACCTCTCTTGCTCAGCTGATAAGGAATAAGACAAAAGGGAGGGCAAAGGATGAAAGAGCAGAGGTTGTGTGTTACAAAAGGTGATGATTGACCACGACGAGGGAGAAGTCATGAGCCTGCGTTGGAGATAGTCAGTATTTATAGATCTGTCATGTGAGCAAGTGTTCAATTCGTATTGTTATCCAAACTGAGTCAACTTTCTCTGTAGTATTTTCTCTAATAAAAGCATTCAAGTTATTGTGAGCCAAATGTTTAAATAAGCAAGTTGACGTGCTCACAATAACAATCCTTAGATGCTAATGCTAAGTGCTAACGTGTGGGCTGTGCTCCCCTGGTGTGCTGTATACTGTAGTTACTGCGGGTTAAGTTACTGCCTATAAAATCTTTGCTGTGGAAAAAGTAAGAAATTGAAATAAAGGCTGTCTCAGCAGTCTTTGAGTGGCTCAACACTTAATCTGACACCTACCCACCCTGGCAGCACTTTAAGGTAATAAAAATTACTTTATAGAAGAAAAAAAAAACATCCATTGTTGACAGTCTCTTTTTGCTTTTGTAGGTAATGAAGAGACACCAGTATTCATTTCAGTCTGTTTCATAACCAGCTAAAAACTTCTCATGGTTGCTTTAATATTTGCCAAATAGCACCAGATGTAAAATAAAGCTTTGGCACATGGCATGTCTTAATAAGTCATGATCAAAGCGATGGAGGACATTTTTCTTCCAATTCATGTGGCAAATGTGGGAGCAAACTTTTCGGCTGAACTGACCGACATTGCACCCAGTCAAAAACTATTAGAGTTAGGGCGCAAGTGGCCTAGTGGTAAATTTGCGCACCCTATGTACATTGGCTGTACTCAATCTGACAATTTGCTCATTCCCCACTCTTTCTTTTCCCAATTTCCGACTCTATCCACTGTCCTGTCTCTCTAATAAAGATGTAAACATTCAAATCTTTGGAAAACTTTAAGTGTCAAGTGTGTTAGAGTAAAAATTATTTGTTAGTTCAGCAGTCAGTATTTGCCTTTTTAAGAGTTCTTAAAGCCACAGTGCATCATTAAATCTGCTTTTAACATTTTTGTATCCTCCAGCATAATAGAAGAAATAGTAAGTCAATATAGACTCATTCAGTTAGAACCCATAAATCAGAAGACATGACGTTTACGGCCTGAGGTATTTCCTAAAAAACTGGTTGAAAGGCCACCACGCAGGATTTTTCAGCTGGTTTGAAAGATAATCAATGTATTTTATCAGCCTGATAGCCAACGGTTTCCTTCCTTCCCATTTCAGACTCAAGTTCAAGCGGGTTTACGATAATGGGTGAGTAGAAAAATTCATTTCCCACTTGTAGTTTTGAAACATGCAAAAAAAAAAGCTTCTGCCGGTCAAAGGTGATAACAAAGCCTTGCACAGGAGAGATTTAGTCATGATGATTCAGTTCTAGCTCACAGGTGACACAGCCTTCTTTTTTTTAGGTTTCATAAGTTATGAACTTAAAGACACTCCGTGGAGATAAAGTTAAAACAATCGAGATTAAAGCTGTCACATTTCAGTCATTTCTTTTAGCCCGAAACACGGAGACAAAAGGAAGGGAACCATGTTGACAGTGTGTGGAGGTGTGCTTAACCTCAAACAACCCTTGGAAGAGAATGAGGGGCCTCTAAATGCTTATCTGACGGGGTGCCATTCTAACACAGCACAGGAGTTTATTGGTGTGTGTGTGTGTGTGTGTGTGTGTGTGTGTGTGTGTGTGTGTGTGTGTGTGTGTGTGTGTGTGCGCTATTGCCATTGTAGAAGTGATACATTAACCAATGACTCTGTTAATAAAGGACAAGCAATCACTGAATCCAGCCTTTTTTGGCTACACACACACTTTCTTGCACACACACACACACACACACACACACACACACACACACACACACACACACACACACACACTGATACTCTCTATATAAATCTTTTCCAGTTCAAAGTTCACAGATGGAGAAATCTCTCCCAGCAGGATGTTATAATGTTGGAGTGAAGGCCGTTTACAGCCATAAACTTATTTTAAAGGTGGAGGAGATTCAAAAACAGAGATTACTTTTAATCACCGACACTCTGTAGCACACACACTTTCTCAGGCACCAGTATTTAAGTTTTACAGATTTACATAAGGACACTTGAGCCTTTTTTTTCTACCACAGCAACTTTGGGTATCTCTGCTGTTGCTCCACCTTTTTACCTTTACACCGTACTAAATGGCCTTGTTGCCACCCCAGTATGTCACAGAGCTGGAGAGACTCTTGCCCTACTTTAGGTCTCTGTTATACCTCCACTGCCTGATCTAGAACTCTGAACTCTGTACCTCACACAGAGAATGGTGAGGCGGGATACCAGCCTAATAGTCCCACCTTTAAACCTGCCGGAGAATATATTGTATAGTTGTATAGCCTTTACACCACTAATTATATTCTGTTTTACAGGCAAAACACTGAAAACAGCAGGCTCTTTCTGAACATTACTTCTGTGATAAAGTCACACGTCATGCTCTGACGACATCAGATCACGGTGGAGATGGTCATCAGCTCGATGCTCTTGGAGGCAGACAGACAGAGCGAGACATGTGGGAACTGGCCCAACAGGTCTGATGTGCACCCGAACACAAGGTGACGTTTCTGAACACAAACAGTTATAAAACGGTCACTGAGCCTGAAGGTGGAGCTAAAGTTAGATGAGGAAAATGCGGGTTTGTCTGATTTTTGCATGAAACAAAAAAGGAGGTAAAAGTCATA
Source organism: Labrus bergylta (assembly GCF_963930695.1). NCBI lineage: Eukaryota > Metazoa > Chordata > Actinopteri > Labriformes > Labridae > Labrus > Labrus bergylta. Next base: position 27,923,046 of record NC_089195.1, read on the forward strand.
CAGAGTTCACATAAATGCTCACATGTTACATATCAAACTGATATATGTGCCTGTTAGCAGATACAGAGAGAGTGGTTGGTGTCCATATCGGTATCAGTGACGCGCTGCCGTTCTCTTCCTCATGCTCATCCACACATCAGAGCACAAACAGTATACAAACACAGACACACTGTCTGCTCGGAATCACTCGAAGTTCACCCTGTTTCCTTTTCCTAAAATGTGAGATATTTAAAGTGAGTTAAATAAAATATACCTCAATAGTGAACGCAGAGTGAAACAAAGTCGTATTGTGTTTAAAACTCTTCACCAACTGTTAATAGAAACATGAACATTATGGAGACACAGTGTGTCCTCTCTGCCGGGCGTCAAAGACAGCTGAAGGGCTTCATGCTAAAAGAGTTTTATAAACAGAAACCTGCAGCGTGCAGCGGATAAACATCCTCATATAAGTCACCAGCACTTTAACTTCAATCTGTCTGTCAAAACCAACCTTTTAATATCCCCATTTACTTTCTATATGTTTGTTTATTTACTCTTTCTACTGCCTTTTTAAAACGTTTAAACAAAGAGAAGTGTTGTTGGAAAAAAATACATGTTGTTCAGACTACAACTATTACAACAGGAAATCACATGATCAATATCACCTGGCTAAAGGGCCATTACAAATAATGGGACAGACACGAGTTAACCACAAATAAAATAATTTATCATATGAAAGTAGACAATTAAAATGATAACTGCAAACATGTAGTGTGTCCGTCAGTACAGTCAGAGGTGTGATCGTGGATGTGTGGCATGCATGAGGTGTGGGAAATGTTTAATTGATGGTTGGGATGAGTTCATGTGGGATGAGCGAGCCACAGCCAGAGCCACACCGGGGTTAGGAGCTCTGAGTCTGGCTCGCTGATTCCTCTCTAGGAACGAGGGAGACAGAACATTAGCAGAAGTCTAATTATAAAAAGGTAGGGCCGCAACTGTCACAGATTTTAAAGGTTTTATTTTCACATGCAAGAATGCCATATTTCTTATCCATTTTTTTATTCTAGTAAAGGTCTTCAAACTGTCAATCAAGCTTTTGCAAAAAACTCAAAGTTAATGACAGATGAGTTTATTTGGTTAGAAAACAAAAGCTGAAACCAAATTTGCTATTTTTGGAAACAAACTAAAGCTTTATTAGATTAAATGGAAATGTGCTCGCAAATACAATAACGACGACAACAACAACAACAACAACAATATAATACAAAATGATTGAAACTTTCCAAGTTTGTCATTTACTGGTCTGAAGGGTGAATAGTTTAAAGTTGGCCTAAACAGTTTCTTCTGCATCCCCAAACTTAGCTTAGAAAGTCTCATCAACATCCCAGCAGAGGGAACAAACACCACAGGGTATCGCACACTGGACACACGAAGGCCAACAACTCGCAGGTCACAGTGCATTTGTCTGATCATTGCTGACCATTGTGGAGTTAAAAATGCTGTTCTGCCTTAAAATCGTCTGACAGTGAGAACAATATTGTGCCAGCAGTCAAAGGTCCGTTACTTCCTGACTCACAGGGTCACCTCTCGTCCTGCAACGACACTGTCAACCAATCACAGTGTCTTGGTTATGATTAACAAAAATGAGTCAGCACATAAAGAGAGCCTCACACACACACACACACACACACACACACACACACACACACACACACACACACACACACACACACAAACATTAAGCCAAACATATTTTTTTCTTCCATCCTGATGAAAGAAGTTTCCCCTTTTGCCTAGAATTCAGTCAGCTGACACAGCAGTCACATGGTTTGTCACTAAACAATGGCAGAACAGGTTCTTTATGTGTTTAGGTGCTACAATCACTGCCAAGGTCAAGGAGAGGAGAGAGAGAGAGAGAGAGAGAGAGAGAGAGAGAGAGAGAGAGAGAGAGAGAGAGAGATAGAAATTGAAGGAGCTGTAAAACTACAGAACATTAGCAGAGACAGTCATCTTTCAAAGCCTGTAACCACACTGCAGCCTTCTATTATCTGACCAGTAACCATTGTTACGTCAACATTGTTGACCGTCATCTCTACCAACACTCACTCAGGTGGGACAGCTGTGCAACCAGCTTGTAGATGAAATAAGAGTGTAGAATAGAAAATGATCAAATCTGAGAGACGAATGTAAAAGAGGGGGAAAAAATGAGCCAAACAAGTTCTGCATTAAAAATGTTTGTCAGTATAATCAGGAAAATATATTTAAGTTGTTTTTTTTTGTACAGTACTGGCACTAATTATTTTCATTATTATTCATTTTTTCGATAAAAGGACTGATCGTTTGGCATGAAACAAATGTCCACTGGAATGATAAAAAACCCAAAGTGACACCTTCACAATGTTAGTTTGTTTCTACCGAGTCCAAAACCTCAAGATCATTAAGAATGTATTTAAATGGTTAAAAGTTATTCAATAGAAAAGCAGCAAATCATCACATTTTTGAATCTGTGATGTGCTTCATACGGATTATAGAGTAATGACCACCAAGGTGTGGTTCATATGTAAGGACATTTTATCTTGAGGCAATATTAAACCTACAGTTGACATCATCACCCGTTTGCCAGAAGGACAAATTGTTGTTTAGCACACAAACACACACACACACACACACACACACACACACATACACATACCAGGAAAATTGAGAAGGGAAAGTAAAACAAGCAGAAAAGAGCTGAATGAAAAGCAGGTGAAATTCAACATCAGACATCTCCTGCTGACGCCCCCTTAAATACAGGTCGCTACACACACAATAGATTAACTGCTGAACAGTTTCACTCACACCACACCTTGAATGAGATGAGGAGAATCATCCTGAGAAACGGAAAAGACCAGTGTGATCAACTTCTTCACTGTGGACTCTTGCTACTACCCAGCAAAATAAGCCTGCACCAGCTGTGGAGGTATTTTGGCTTCAGTTTTGTACGCTTGAAGGAGATAAGAGATGCACTGTCCAGATTTATGTAAGCCTATGACCTATCAAGGTATCCAGTTGACCAATGGTTTTTAGATTCCAATACTATGTATTTTCTGTTACAAGGTCGAAGGGCCTTGCACACAGGTATTACACATGTCTGCCTCCATCGTGTTTCAACAACTACTACTACAACTACACATGCGCAAACTTTTTTTTTACAGATATAGGCAGGAAAATATAATTAACATTGATGAAGTATATTCCGGTAACCTTTTATCGAGGACAAATCGAGACACATTAGCGGTCATGCCACAGTGTGGACAAAAGCATCTCAGTTACTGAAGACCACTTATGACCACAGAATAAGAGGAAGGGGGAGTGTTATCAGGAGCAGTGTGTTAGTATGGTTGTTTTTTGGTCAGTTTTGTGAATGGGTTCACAGAGTCGGTCTCGGTCCATGGAACATTCCATTCTCACAGGGCACAGGGGGGCAGAGTATGGGTGGGTTTGTGTGTGTGTGTGTGTGTGTGTGTGTGTGTGTGTGTGTGTGTGTGTGTGTGTGTGTTTTGGGTCAGATCCTATCATGAGATGCAGTTCAGTGTCTTTTCCTGCTTCACTTCCAAACACAAAACAGATACTGGAAAACAACACTTGCAATTGGTCGCATTACCTGCCAGAATAGAATCAACCACTGCATGCACATCCAACAACACTCACACACACACACACACACACACACACACACACACACACTCACACACCTTCCCTCTTGGTCTGCTGTCCAGACAACAAGCCCATTGTGTGTAGCAACAGGTATGCATAGAAGAGCCTGTTAGAAAAAGGCAAATGGATGCCCTGTGTTGAAGGATGTGTTCACATTTTTTCAGGCCTATTTTAAAGCCGTAGAAGAACTAAGGTTACTACATTTAAACTGTAACTATACCTCCTGTCCAAACTTAACATGTATAGATGTCCTGGTGTCCTGGTTTTAGATTCAGTCCATAATCACTTAAATCACCTTGAGTTCTCGTCACAGTCGGTTCGGAAACAATGCCAGCAATCCGCAATGCTTTCAAATATTTGAGCAAGTAAGCAGTTAAAAAACAGAATAAAAGAAAACCTATCCTTTAATATGTCTGGCACTCATATCATAAAAAAACTGTTTCTGCAGCAGGAGGAGGAAGAAACGAGAAGTGAAATGAAGCATAATAAGAGCATTAGAGTAGAAGTTGAAGGACAGAGGAGGGGGAGGAGAGGAGGAGGGAGGCAGGCAAGATACAAGGAGAGGGTGAAGGAGAAGGAGAGGGGGGGGGTAGAGAGGTTACATAGGGGCCAAAGGTTGAGTTTAGGAGGGGTGGTGGGTTGATGGGGGAAAGGAGGGTAGGAGGACTGTTGATGCAGCCTTCACAGTAAGTGGACGTCGCCTGTTTACACACTCAACAGCGTGCAGCGTTCCTGCCTCAAGAGACAGTTTCACAATGTCCCATCTCACATTGTGAGTCTTCTTCATATTAAAATATCAAGTTTTTATGCTATAGTCTGGTGTCAATTTGACTTAATTTGTTGGTGGATATCGTAGCGTTAAGACATGACTTGTTATACTGTTTTTGGTACGCTGGATAATCCCTGAGAAGGATTGTCTTGTAATTACAATCAGCTAAAGAAATATTCGTTATGACATCTATTTACAGTGAGACGTATTCAACTGCAACTACAAGAAATTAAATTAAAACTCAAATCATTCCTTTTCCCAATTACACCACATTGAAGACTCACTCTGCGACCAAAGACAGTTAATGTTGGTGAAAATGAAGGTAGGTCAGGTAACACTTGAAGCTCCTGTACCCTGTTTTTCACAGGTAATGAAACATAATCAAATTAATACTGATGCCTCAACATGACCTACAAACGCAAACAAGAGAAGTTGAAATCTAATTTTTGATTGGAGGTTTTTCACTGTGTGGCTGTAAAAAGTAATCTCCAGATATTTCAAAACCTGGATACATTAATCTCTCTTCAACCACAAACCCAACAGCATTGGTCATCATTTCCAAACAACACATGCTTGAGGACTTCTTGTGGTCGTGTGTGGTGTGAATGATGAGGCCCGTCTGTCATGAGCAAAGTCAGAAGCAGCGTGACGTTGTTTTGCTGACGCTTAAACCTCTGACAGAGGACGTTGAGGTTGGCGGTTTGGGGCAGTGGAGTGTATGACTTTGACGCAATAGAGTTTTATTTGTCGACCTTTACACCAGGAAGCTTTATTTGCCTGAACTAAACTGAGTGGGACTAATATTTACAATTTTTATCAGGGATGTTTTAAACCCAAAGATTAAAAATGTAGAAATGGAGATGAAATTTCCCTGAAGAAAAATAGAGTATCAGAATTTCTGCCTTATGGTTGCTTGTTTGCGCCAACCAGTTTAGTCGTTGTGTATAAAACAGAATGACATTGTGACAGTGTCCAGGATGGAGGATGTAAATTTTGTAAAATGAAAATATTAAGAACACACAACTTAAAATCAAAGGACAGCAGAAGGCACATTGCATTACACTGTGGAGGTCGCACAACAAACATTCACATATAGGACCAGATAAGTTCACTCAAGACTGACACTAAAAAATGTCTAATACATTCCAGGACAGGCTGACCCTCACATCTCTTAACATGCTTGTTCACACCTCTACCTCACAGCGGGAGACTTTCATTTAGGGGGGTTGGGCTCAGGAGGTAGGATGTGATGTAAAGAGGTCTCTCTTTCTTCAGCAACAACAAAAAAAATGATGGTACTTAATGGACACCACGAGGGCGGTGTTCTCAGCAGAGGTTACTGAGATACAGTTAATGGAAATAAATGGACTGAGGTGACCTTCACCTTCTGTCGACACTTAACCAAAATCCAATCAGTCAATTCTGGAGTATAAGTGGTAGTTTGTGCCAAAATGAAATACATGCCCTCCAGTATTCTCGACTTCTCATTCAGAATAAATAGGACAGGAATGAATACCAATAAAGTGTTTTATAAAGACATGATGATGTCACAGTGACCTTGAAGTTTGACCGCCAAGCCCTAAGTGGATGTTTTTGCCAAGTTTGACGAAATTCCCTGAAGGCGTTCTTGAAACGGGGCAGACAGATGGATGTACATGAGAACAGACAGACAAACAAATAACAGGAATCTGACCCTTTCCCTTAACCAAGCCAAAGGTCAACAACCAAACTAATGTTCCATAACTATTTTGAACAGCACATTGAGTCTACGGCGTCATAGACTGTAAATCTGATTGGACAAAGCCTGAGTGACGTCACCCATCTGTTACTGCAGGGGGTTTTGGAAGCCCATCAATGGCTGTCGCCATGACCACCTGACTTCCAGTCAACCTAACGACGGGTCTAGAACTGGAGCTGAGGTTGGTTTTAAGCCACTTGACAAACCATGCTCACCTGTCAATCAGGTCAGCTACACACCTTGTTGTGAATAACGCTAATCCTTCATGAAATCAAAACGGATGAGTCATCAAAAAAATCACCCCCAGGTACAAGAACCAGACTGTAAACATGTCAGCATCTGATGTAAAAACTGTCTTTTTTTTGAAAGGGGTTTGTATATGACTTCCGGGGCTCCTGGAGCCAGCCTCAAGCTCACATTAGACGAACTGCAGGATTTTGCACTTCTGCATCAGCTTCATTTTTCAACACTGGAGTTGTCACTTAGTCTACCCCTGTTGTTAATGTGCTAGATAAATTAAGTTGACTTGGAGTTTAACTAGTCATGGTTAAGTGTTTTTATTTTACCAGACCTGTTTGTTTTTTTAAATCTTTTCTTCTATATCACTTTGTTATGATTTTCTTCCATGATTTTCAAGTTTTTATCTTTGCTGCCAAAGAAGAGCACCAAACTTCAAATGCATTTCAATCAAGAGTTACAGCTGGTCAAAGTCTGATAGTTTTCATATCCGCTTTTGTGCACTGAATAGCTCTCCTTCTTGTGCCTATCTGTATCTGCTACCCTACTTTTTACCTGTTTCAACCTCCCCCTCGCCCCACTGTCGGTCAGCTTTTGGCCTGATCAGGAGGGGGGCTAGGGGCTGGGGGGAGGGGGGGGGGGGCACCAGAGGGGAAGAATGTGGCCATTGTGCTTTCCAGGTATGTGTGTTTGTTACAAACAGAAAGAAAGAGAGAGAGAGAGAGAGAGAGAGAGAGAGAGAGAGAAGCTGATCAGATCCCGTTACAGGTGTTTTATAAACATCACAATAGTGCTAACAGGTTACCTCCTCTCTCTTTTTTTTGTCAGCTTCTTTATTCTGCAGCTTTAGATTTCTGCAGCAGTGTTGCTGGATTAGGCTTGTGGCTTTGTCACACACACACACACTCACCACACAGAATTTTTGCTTCCCTGTCATGAGCATGAGATGATCATGTGACTGTCATGTGACACCATTGAATACTACGTGTATATAATTCATGCCGTTTAAGCTGTTTCTCTTCCTTGTGCTGGAGCTTTGCTGAATAATAACTTCCCGTTGGCTTCCTGCTTTAAAAAAAACCCAAAACAGTTTGACCTTCGAAAGAGGGGAAAAAAACTTGTATTTTTCTTCCTGTTGCCCTCTGTTTCTCGAATGTTGTCTGTTTTCCTGTAAGCAGATACCACTAAGGTCACGCTGGAGAAAAAAAAAAAAAATTCCTGTCTTGGAAAACTGTTTGTCCCTTTTTGCATTCGCGGAATGTGATACAGTGGGTTGAGAGATAAGTATCATTTTGAAAAATGGTGCACCTCTTGAACTGTCTTGTACAAGCAGCAGGGAAACCACAACCGCAGTCAGACTGACTGAGAGACGGACAGGTCTATTTAAATAATGACAATCAGAAAGTAACATAACAGGTGTCTATTTTTGCTTTTGGTTTTGTATGAGAACAATATTCTAAGAGCTGTGTGTCGTCACGTTATCAGGTCTGACCTGCACGTCAACACGCACACACACACCTTACACACACACCTTATATTCTTAAAAGTATTTAGAGTATTCACAAGGAAGCTGATCATCATCATCATTCTCATGTTCTGTACCTCCCTGTCCTCAAACCTTTCAGGAAACAGAAAGTTAGAAAGTAGAGCAGATAAGTCTCTCCTCTCACAACATAGTTTGACATCTTCTGAAATCATCTCCCTGTAAATGATGTCATAATTAATTTGATTTTTGTTTTATCGCTCATTGTCTTGTTTTGTTCTTTACCATAAATCACAAACCGTACTAGTCTTGGACTATTTTGGTGAAAGAGAACATTTATCACAACACAATGCTTTTGTAGAGGCACACGTGAGCCATATATTTTCTTTTTACACCATAAAAAAAAGATGCGAGTAGGGTGACCTCGTACAAACTCACAGACAAAAAAGATGTAACTGCACATATACATACAGACACGTGCATTTACATACATAAACGCTCACTCAACTTCACCTGGTTTGTACAACAACAGGACACCCAAGGCTAACTGGCGCCCTGCTCAACCAGTTTCTGAATAACACACACACACACACACACACACACACACACACACAGCGACAACTCAACAAGACAGCAACTGATCTCTCTCCCACACACACACACACACACACACACACATACACACACAAATAAACATTGAGTCCCCGTCCCGTAACCTTGCAGTGAAGGTTAAAGCAGTCAGCTGGGTCAATGTGAACACTAGACCAGCTGAAGAAATGTCCTTCCAGATACCCACTGTGTGTGTGTGTGTGTGTGTGTGTGTGTGTGTGTGTGTGCGCATGAGTGTGAATGGGTGCATTTGTGTGTGTTTGTTCTTGGTGGCCCAGGTGAGAAAACACAAGACCCGTAACAGCAGTATTGTTAGAAGTTGAGATAAAAAAGAGAAAGAAAAAGAAAAAGAGGCACATGACGGGTTTTTTCAGCCAACCTGTAGGATGATGGGACGTGGAGTCTCTGTGTCGCTGTGGGTACTTCTGCCTCCGTTCAAAAGCAACGATCCAGTTTGTCACTTTCTCATCTTTCCGTCCTCTTCCTCTCCTCCTTTTTTTACGCTCTCTGTCAGGTTCTTTCTGGCCTCTTGTTTCCTGTCAAGCCGCCTCCTGTCTTCAATGACAGATCCCCCAACCAGAAAGCACAATCAGAACAGATCTCTCAGATCACATCTAACAAACACACTCTCTCTCACACACACATACACACACACTGAGACAGAGGACAAGTCAGAGTTTCTCTTCTCCTTTTGGTGTTTTTTTGGATTCTGACTCAGATCCTCTCTGTTTTTTTGCCCTCTCCTCTGCTCCAGTCACGACAGCGCTCGTAGACGCAACAGCGGGAGACAAGAGAGAAAGAGGAGGAGGGGGGGGGGGGAAGCGCACAAGGTCTCCAAGTGGAGGAGAGAGAGCAGAGAGGAAAAAGAGAGAAGCAGTGCTGAAGGTGGCGGAGTTGAAGGAAAGAGGGAGGAGGGAGAGATGGAGGGAGGAATGGCAGTGGTAATTAGTGAGTCTGTACCTGACTCTCACTGACATAAGCTCCAAATTCCTCAGAAGCGAGGGGGGGAGGGGGGGGGGGGGTTGGAGGAGGAAAGAAGGGAAATCGTTGGGAACACACACACACACTCACACACAAATTAACGGCTAATGATCCAACAATAGAGAACACACTCCTCACCAAGAAACAAATAGAAAACTATCTTCCTCGCAGGACACCATAGTCGTCGCAGCCATCAAATCAAGGTTGCTTGATGATGAGTGAAGGTGCTGCAGCCGTCCATCACCTGAACTCCCCACATACGTCTTTTAAAAGAGTGTTCAGTCTTCTCTTCTTTTCATTGAAGAAACTCTCGCTCTCTTTCCGTCCCCTCTCTCTCTCTCTCTCTCTCTCTCTGTCTGCCAATGTGTGTATGGTGTACACACTGCCTGCTCCTGAAACTCACCAAACCAGAATCTGATTGCCTGAATCCCCAACACTCCTCCTCCCTCCCTCCCTCCCTCCCTCCCTCCCTCCCTCTCTTCTATCATTCCGGATGGGAAATGCTATCCTCCTGTGGCCCTGTCCAACCTGTGTGAGTGCACGTGTGTGTGTGTGTGTGTGTGTGTGTGTGTGTGTGTGTGTGTGTGTGTTCGCGCTCAGCCCGACCTGAATCATTTCAGCCACAGCAGCATTCCTGCAAAGGAGTCTCCTGCACACCTAGTTCAAAAGCGTCACACCACATGATCGCTCACATCCACCACATGCTTATTACTGATGATCATTTACAGTCCAATCCTTTCTTTGCTCATTCACAAAAGTATACACCTCTGATGTCACCATGACAAGCTGTCTTTATGTTTCAGTGTCCAGCTCCCTTGACGTACGCAGAGCCCGCTGTAATGATAACTTTCTGTAATAACAGCTGGCTCACACCCTCTCACATTTCGTGTTTATCTGTCAGCGTGAAGAGGACGTGGACTTGAGCGACCGCAGAGAGGGAAACATGAGACTTTAAATGTCCAATATAAACACCTTCTTACCTTGGTTGAAGACGCTGCTGCTTTCAACATGAACTGAAAGTACAACAGAGAAGACCTATTCTGGCTCAGCTGGGGTTTCTAATTCTTCGACTTCATATTTCTGTCCCTCTTTATATCCCCACCCACTCTTTATTCTCTTTTCATTTCGACAAAATGGGTGCTTGTTTGATCATGTAGAGCAATTTCAACACTCCAGACCTCCAGCATTCAGCCTCTCATTCAACATGGATTTATAGAGATTGTGTGTGTGCGTGTGTGCGTGTGTGTGTGTGTGCTACCTGAACTCCTTGCTCTTCCTTCTTCCTGGTCTCAGGTGCGTAGCAAGTGCGACGTCTTTGTTGTCAAGGGAACACAATGAGAGAGAAAGAGAGAGAGAGAGAGAAAAAAAGAGAGAAAGAAGGAAAGATAGAGAGAGAGCTGTAGTGATCTGTAGCAGCCGGGGTCAGCCAACTGAGGACAGAAGAGAGAAGTGAGGAAGCTAGATTTCTGTTTAGAGTAACAACACATACACTGACACACACATGCATACATTCAGATGAAGTTCACACACACACTGCACACACAGTGCACACACAGTAGGGAACTTGCGAATGAGTATGTGTGTGTTTGTAGGAAACTGAGATTGAGTCAGACGTGCTCACACAGAGAAATAACGTTTCAACACAACAGCTCAACTCTAACAGGGAGGAGGCCTGAGGAGCCGTTGGACCTGTTGCTCAATACATTTTCACTTTAATGCTTACTTAACAGAACTCAGAGGAAGAATATACAATACCGAAACAAGTTTGAATGATCGGATGGCCTGCAGAAAGCCTGCAGGGTTCACAGCTTACCTTCGGCAATTAACAGAAAAAGATCTACAGGTTTATTTTCTAACTTTATCACCGGTGGAAGAACTGAATCTGTTTACCTGTGTTCAACTCTCGAGACCTGTTTACAGAGAAACAGTAAATGAAGCTATTATATTAGTTCCGGCTCTTTACAACAAACCTATTTTACTTGTTGTTAATGCTTATTATTACTGAAAGTATATGTCAGTAAGGGTTGTCACAATACCAGATTTTTAAACGTCAGTATCAGACCTTGTAAAAATCAAACAACACCGACCTGTTTGGTTTCCACGGCACCACAAATAGAAGTCATATGGGTAATAGAATAATAAAGGGAGAGGAGTTATTTACAAAGCCTAAATCGTTATAGAAATCGTTATATAAAGTTGTTTTATAAGATGGGAGGTGATGCAACTGTTCAAAACAGGTTATGTTGTGTGTCACATGTACGGAGGTTATAGCCCTCTTCATAGCGGCCGTGGGTTCAAATCCAATCTCGGGCCTTTACTGCATGTCACACCAGAATTACCAGAATGCTGTAAGGCAAATTACTCTCTTGAGACTGTTATCGTTACATTGTTAATTATCACTCGTAAAGAATTAAAAAACACAAATTGTATATTCTGCTTTGAAAAATTAAACGACGCCTAAGAACAAAAAGGACACAGACAGGCAGACAGTTTTGCCTTTTGATAACTGAAAGGTTGATCTCGTTCGGGCACTGTATGAGTTCTAGTCCTCAAAGCGGATTGCCCAGGTTTAAGTCCGACCTGCGCCTTCTTTTCCCTATACTCTCTCTCCCAATATCTACTGTCCCAGCAAATAAACGCGATAAAGCCCCCCCAAAAATTCCTCCTTTAACTCCTCTGAACTTTACTTACTTACTTACTTCATTCTGGTCCAACACATTATGTCATTTGAATGGAATGAAAAAGATCTGATACTGAAATTCGTCACTTCATGGGTGTTTTTAAAATGTATCCATTTTCATTTTGCAGGGAGGGAAGAGGCTTATACGTATATCTCGCTCTTGGTTGTGAATGGTAAATAAGATCTGTCCTGACTCATGGGTGGTAAAGAGACCAACGACACTGCATGGTTTTACAAAACTTATGGACTTTTAGGCCTCCAATTATCAGCTGAGATGACCCAGTAAAAGAGCACATCTTCTTAAACTATTGAACTTTTGTCGTCGGTATTACAGAAATACAAATACAAAATGATGCCCGATTTCCCATAGACGACTGCTATCCTTTAATGATAGCTTTTTCAACATTTAGTTTACATACACACACACACACAGACATGAACATGCAGCTTTTTCACAGGGTGTAAACAAAAGCAAATTCTTCCCACAATAAGCAGCACAGACCCTGCCCTGGTTCCTACACAATAGACTGAGAGACCTGAGACACAGAGAGCAGAGATTCCCAGGAAAAAAAACACTACACTATAATCCAACACGTTGACAAAGACACACAAAGAGACCGGGCAGCGTCTCCATTCACCTGCAACAAGTGGGCTCAATCAAGCCATCACACTCTGTAAGGAAAACTGAGAAAGGAGGAAATCTTGGATCTTATTACTTTTGTATAAGATGGTGAACTGGATTTATCATCTTAAAATGTATCAAGTGATGAGCCCTTGTTCTAGATAATGTTGTTTTCATTTCACTTGACTGTGACATTTCCTCTCTCTTTCTCACGTCACACAAATAAGATAACTCCCAACTTGGCTGGCAAATGTAACAAAGTTTCTCATCAAGTTTTGACCTTGTCCTTCACACAAAAAAACAGCATTCTCCATATTGCTACACAAGTTAAAGCCAATCTTCATCAGAGGCCTATATGGAGAGCAGGATTGTGGGTTAGTGAGGGAACTTGTGTTGTAACTATGATGGTTGTTCACTTCTTAGGGGCTTACATCAGCGGAGTAACTCATGCTGCACTCATAACCTGCTCCAGACCAGACTGTGTTTGACTTAACCGTAATCATACACACAAAACCACAATGAAAACAAGTTTGTCAGTCTGCCTTTTGCCTTCCAATGGCAGTCTTTTAAACAATTGATTATAAAGACCAACCTTCATACAGTGTGCATACTGGTGCTTTTTTTTAACAATGTTTCAAATCAAGTCATTTCAAAATGTTCAATGGTGTTCCACAAAGTCATGTTATTGGTCCTCTGTTTTTTCAGCATAAAAATAAACTATAGCATCTCAACCAGCCCATAATGTAATGCGTATTTGTATACAGATGACCCTGTTTTATAAGCATCTGGCTCTTCTCCCAGTCTACCAATTTAGAGTCTACATTTGAGGGATACCTCTATTGCAACACAAACTTGATCTGATACAAAAGTAAATGTATGCTATTCTCAAGGTCATTTTAGTCCTGTTCCTGTTACCATCCCGCTGTGAGATGCATGTTTGAACAGGCAAGTCAGGAAGATTTAAGGGGCAGCCTGCCATGGGTTTAAATGGATATTATTTGTTATTACTGTAAATGTGTTGGGGAATCTCTCAAATTATAAATGCCAGATCCAGGCCCTGTTTCCTTATCAGTTTAAAGCAACAGCAAACATGGTCAATCATGTTCTAAATAAATAAATAAAGGTTGTTGACAATATGTGTTTCCAACTTTGTTGCAACAATATGGGGAAGAACGTATTCTGTTTCAATTAGACAACTTTAAATGATTCAGATAAATGAAAGATTCAGACTAAAAAAAAACTTGCCTGGAGAGAGCCCTGACCTCTATCTCATCAAACAAAACCCTAGGTTCAACTGGACCTCTGACACTGAGTGAAACATTCTTTCACAGCCTAAGCAATGCTCTTGTAACTGAGTAAGACCAAATCTCTAGCCAGATTCCCAAACCCAGCTTTCTAGAATAATCTAGGTTCTCAGAGGATCAGGTTCATACCAATTGATTTGGAAAATGGCATTCAAAATCACATATGGATGTACAGCGTAATGTTAGCGCGTCCACATACTTTTAGCCACAAAGTGCAGGGGTCCTGGCTGTTTTCTTGCAGCTATTCACCTCAAGGTCCCTGAAGTAGACAACACACACACACACACACACACACACACACACACACACACACACACACACACACACACACACACACACACACACACACACAAAAGGCAACTGGAAATACTGACTGTTGATTAACTAAAATATTACGTGATAGCTGGTGTTGGTGTGAAGGTAAATTGATTATATATATATAGAGTAAATCTCCGTTGAGCACACTACAACTTCTCATAAAGATTAGACCTTTATTGAGAAAATTCCAGGTCGGCTTATGGCCGCACGACCCGCCATCTCCAACAGGGCCGATTATTGAATACGCTGTAACACACACACACAAACACACACACACACACACACACACACACACACACACAAACACAGCACATGCAGAGAAACTGAAGGCCTGTTGTGAGGCGACATTGATGATGACGCGTGTTGGATGGGATAATCTCTCCAGCTGGACGCTCACACCCGCAGAGAAGTGAGGCACAGTCGGACCCGAAAAAGATGCTGACTTCTTCTTTTTTTTTTTTTAATAAACCCTTCCTGTGTTTTTCTGGCCAATTCTGTAGCACACCAAGCTCAGTTGAGCAACACAAAAAATCATTTTCTACTACTTTGAATATTTTAATTCAACTCCGTAATGTGTGTGTGTGTGCGGAGTTCAGTGTGCAGCATGTTCAATCAGCATTAAGGCTGATTTTAAGTGTCAGGTTCATGCATTATTAATGATCAAGTCATCAAATCAGATAGAGGCCTGAAAAATAGCTTTGAAATGGGTCACAGCCACAGAGATATGGCTGTGTTGTATAACTCAGTATAAGTCTCCCTCTGTTGGTCTTAAAAAGGGATTACAATTCTTAGATTTGAAGCATCAGTTTAAAGGAAGATTGACCTAGAGGGCGAGGAATTCCAATTATTATAATGTACCAGTGGGTTTAAATTTTTAAATTGAGTTGATGGTAAAATTAGTTTTGGATATACGTAATGCATGTATGATATAATTTAGTGACATCTTGCAAGATACATTACATCTATAAATTGTTCATTGGACATCTATTATAGAGAATAAAACATCTCAAATGTGAAATTGTTACTAATAAGCTTCTAAAAACAAATAACAGATACCTGAAAATCATTATTATTCTGAATTCTTGACAAACAAAACGAGGGGGGATGGGTGGTGATTTTCTGTTTTGGATTTAGTGTACATGAGGAATCTGCTATCTGGATTCGTTTTGGAGAGACGTGTTGCAGTGATGAAGTGTAAAACACAAGGAATAGCAGATAGTCATGAAACTGGTAGTTATAGCTGTGAGGTGCTTTTGATGTTTGTTTATCTGCTTCATGTAGTTGTCGCAGTATTGGACAATGGTAGTTCACATCCAATGTTTATTTACCTGAACAATTCAATTTTAAAATTGAAATCTGCTTTGAAATGGGTCACTCAGCTGAATAATGCCCTGCCCATCAGCTGCCCTATGTCACCCAGGAAAATGTCTCCCTCTGTTGGTTCGAAACAGGCGTTACAAATCTTTTATTATTAGCATCATTTTGAAGGATGAGCCCAAATTAGATTGAGGGCAGTCTTAAAGCAAGGTAAGAAAGTCCATGATTATGACTGTTAAAAAAAAAAAAAAGGTAGAAAACAACTTGTCTAGCAAACCTGGTTAATTTCTAAAGTAACAGTAGTTACTTACTCAACATAATCTAAGAGATGAGAAGTCAGTTTGCCAATACCACGATCCAGAAACCGATGAGTATGCATTGTTACCAAAATAATGTGTTTTGGTTTCCAGCATACTCAGAGTAAGGCTGGTGAGGGATAAGGGTTTAATCCAGAATTATAGATGAAAAATTCATTTGTTAATGCAAAGAGTTATGTTGATAAAATGAACATATTAAGACTTCTTTTCATTTTCTTATGGGGAACATCTTAATAGCTGCTTAACAAATAAAAATGGTAATGCTTTGTATACAGTACTTTGTGAAATGGTGTGTTTTGTTTTGTCATACATTTTTTATTTATTTATTCACTTTGTCCCCCTATGCTGTTTGTTTGTCTATTTGACTTAATGTAGGCCCTTCTCCATTCATTAAGTTTGTATCATTCCTGTTGAAGTTGTGCTCTGATTATGTAAAAATTCAATAAAAACTAAGGTGCCAAAATAAAAGACGATTGCAATAAATTGTGTTCAATTCAAAATTGTCTCGAACCTGATGTTATCACTGACATACAGCTCATTTCATTTACCTGCAGCTCTTTGTAGAAGCCTAACCAATTCAACTCCATCAACTAGATAAGTCACAATCCACATGTTTTCAACAACACGAACTGCAGCAAAATTGAAGTAAAACAAAAGCACAGAAAAAACACAGCTAATAAGAGACACCACGTTTTCACGTCTTTCATAACTCCATTAACTCAGCCTACATCTATCACCTGCTGTGAAGCTGTTGTTTTCACCTCTGCTTGAAATAGTCTTATACTTACCAATCCTTACTTCTTCCTCCTCCTCCTCTTCATTTGGTGCAGGTCGACTGTTAAATATAATGTTAGCACGGTTTGGTTCTCTGTGGCGTTTACAACGAAACACAAGAGTAAGTCTTCTTTAAACCATTTGCTAAAGAACCCTTCAGAGCCCCCTAGGGGTGATGGCGAGAATGTATTTTGAGTTCAATTGCGAGCCTAGCAAAAGACACGTTTTACAAGTGAACTGCTTGTTTACAGATGAGCTAGTTATTAAGTTCACTTTGGATTCAGAAGCTTGATGACAATCTTTCAGCTCATTTTAGAGCAGGTGCGTCACCAGACATCACACGGTGGGCCATGGGTGGGCCCCATCATTACGTAGCTCACACTATCAGGCTGTATAATCACACTTCCGTTAGGTTAATGACCCAATAAAGGATTTGAAGAAGTTTCACCTTGTTAAATCCTGTAAATTTGACATTTATAACCACATGAGAGAAAGTGTGGCATTTTCTCTGTAACATCGGAAGTCAAACACTTAACATTTCATACATGAACATCTGAACAGGAAGTATATAGTTATATTCTCCAGTATTCTAAGTGGAAATATTCTCTATTTCAGTTTGAATGAAATTAACAGACTCATTTCTTTTCAGCTAAACGTGTCTCTTCACTCATCAAAGTATTAAAGTAGTATTAATGAAATCTTCCAGTAATAATTATAAGTGTGCTAAATAGTATAGTCATGAATGTGTTAATGATGATGATATGGGTTAGCTCTGAAAGAAAGAAAGAAAGAAAGAAAGAAAGAAAGAAAGAAAGAAGTTTCAATAAAAGTAACAGAGTCATTTCATTTCTGCTAAACGTGTCTATTCACTCATTAAAGTAGTCCAGTATTAAAGTAGTATTAATGAAATCTTCCAGTAATAATTATAAGTGTACTAAATAGTATAGTCATGGATTTGTTAATGATGATGATATGGGTTAGCTCTGAAAGAAAGAAAGAAAGAAAGAAAGAAAGAAAGAAAGAAAGAAAGAAAGAAAGAAATAACTATGGACGTTTCATTGGTTTAAGTTGTAGTTGCTGTACCAGAATAATGATTATTTGACTAATGTTTCCTCGGAGCGACGAGCTCTAACCCTCAGGAGAAATACTGTACTGGCTTCAATATGAAACCGTGCGCAAAGGCGCGTGGATACCCCCCCCTCCCCCCTCGTGCGCTCACATCTCTCTCAGCATGCTCGTGCGGTCTCGAGAATCTCCGCGTCCCCTGTAAAGAGCAAATCATCGAGCTCAGCTGATCACACGGCACTTTTGCATCTGCGCTGCCCTCAGTCACACAGTGTCAACACGCAGTGGGGGCGAGCAGCACAAGAACAAGTGCAGAAGCGCGCAGAAAGTCTCCTCCTCTGTTGTGGACGGACAGTTCCCAGGTTTCCTCTTGAGGACCGAGGCGCTACTTTTTCTGACAACCTACAGAAGCGGACGAGCAGAAAAAACACAGAGCATGAAGAAGACTCCAAATCCAGGTAGGCTACCGACGTTTTCAAAAAGTATGATAGTAAAGCTTACTCATGTTATGCGATTTAATATTGTTTTATTTTAACTTATTTCGTCAAATTTCATACGATCTAAATTCTGGAAAAATAATTAAAAGTATGAATTATGCATAAAGTGTGACCTACATTCAGCACTATTTTGCATGTCAAAGTAATGCAGCTGTACATGGATATACAGCTTGTGTAATACTGCACACTTTAAAAATACTTCACAATACACTTGGAATAAAATGTCCTATGTATTCAGTAATATTGAAGGACTTTTGTGTTTTCTTTTATCCCTTTCAAACTTGTCAATTCCATCACAAAGTGCTCACCCACTCTGTGGTTTTTGGGTGTACAGCACAGCACCCATGGGAGCACCTCGGGGTCCCAGTGGCTATTAAACTCAGATGTGCATCATCATCTGTTGTTCTCAGCCTGACCCTGTGTGTGGATGCACTGGCCCCCTTCAGGATATACTCTACAGGGACTCATACTGTGTGTGTGTGTGTGTGTGTGTGTGTGTGTGTGTGTGTGTGTGTGTGTGTGTGTGTGTGTGTGTGTGTGTGTGTGTGTGTGTGATTGTTTGGCTTTCACAAACATTTTAAACATTCGCTTGCTCATGATGTCTGTGTACACGCTTTTGTGTATGCTTGCTCATGTGTGCGTTTGTATTGCAATTGCTTGACACGATATAGTGCACGAGTGAGTGTGTGTGTGTGTGTGTGTGTGTGTGTGTGTGTGTTTTTATACAACAGCTCTCTGTCTTTGCTAAGGTCCCATCTGTGCACCCCCCCCCTTTTAAACATTTAGTTACTCGTCTTTTTCTCTGGGGAGGAAACTAAAGTGCTCTAGATGAAACAGACAGTAATGTGGCACAAGCTGATTCTGAAGATGCTTGTGTTGAAATGGGACACATACACAGAGCTTGAGTGAAACAACAGCTTCACTTAAAGTGGTGGTTAAGGTCTTATTTCATTTTTTAATGTACTGAATTGCATTCTAAGTGGATGGCTACGTCAGGTCTACAAGTCTTTATTTTCACCCGGTGAAAGGTTTTGACTTATTTGTCTTTATTGGTCCAATTTAGTAAGTCATTTATGGTTTTATCGAGTCAACTCAAGTCTCTAGTATACATTCACCTTTTAAATTGATCACAAACGGTTCTCAGTTGAGTCTTTTAGAAAGTCCAGATTATCAATAAAAGTGCATACAATCACTATCACAACCACTGGCTGACTTTTTAAGGAACAGAAATGTGGGAAAGGTCAAACGTGGAGGTGAGGGACCAGCCTGTTTAAGGATGGCAGCTCACTTACTGTCAGTTTCTATGACTGGAGATCCTCACCGCTGCACCTGCACGATGATACAAACACCATCGCCCTCATCTACTGCGGCCATTGTGGAGCCTGTTGTGGATTTGGTTTAATGGTTGGCCACAATTCTGAAGCTAGTAGAGAGCTTCAATATTGTAAGAATGTCTTAAGGTGTGGGTTGATGACTGTTGAATTATCCATTTCTCACACTATTCCAAGAAAATCAAGCTAAGCCAAACTGTGAAAAAAAAAAAAAAAACAGCCCAGAAAGACTGAAACTAAAAGGGAATTATCTAACATGATTGTACTGAGTATTGTAGCACTTAAAGCCATTTCATCATTAGGTTTACGTGTAGCTTAATCTTCCCCCAAGCAAAACAAACCATGAGACCAGGCACCTAACATTCTCGTCTCCGGCACTTTCTCCATGCAGCATCTTGACCTCAAGGTGTCAAATTCTCTTCCAGCAGGAGCATTTCATGGCTGAACTGAGAGGGAACCCAATTAGCAGATCTGAAAAAAATATGCTTTTTATAGACGGGATTTAAAGTCTTTGTTCTTTTCCATATCATACGTTAAAATATCCTTTACTTGAGTGCCTTTGCTCAGAGTGATGATGCTTGGAAAAATCAGATGTTTGAAGTTGTATCGATGTGGAAAAGCAGCTATCATCTGCGTAACTGGTGAGTTAAGACAATGTGGTGTGAAAACAGACTTTAATATTGAAGCGGAAATAGCCTATGTTCCAGTTTTGGCTTCCTGTATCTTGATTTTTGGTTTTGGAACATGCGATAAAAGCAATAGGGAGGCTCTTTAAACTTCTTGCTCAAACTATTTGAGAGCTCAGTGTTAATAAAAACCGCATGTTTGCTGTGTCTCTTTTGGGAAGAGTACATTAGATCTATGCTCTCTCCAGTGACTCATGCCTAATTTCGCTCTGGGAGCATCCTATTGTCCCTTGGCTCCTATCTAAGAGCGTCCAGTGAGACCTGGAGCTCTTTTTGGACTTAATGAACTGGATGTACCCATGTTGTTCTGTAGTTTCAAAGTAAAGTGACCCTGAACGAACAGGGAGACCCAGTTTTTTTTTTCTATCTTCCTACGCATGAGGGATCCCAGTCAGCTGTGCTGTCATAGTCTAATGGTTGCATGTTTTTTTGCAAACAGGCTCGTCCCCAGCTTGAATAGACGGCTTTGTGGTGAACATTTGCTGCAGGCTGGTTGTTTGGATTTCATCTTTAGTATATTTGATTTATTTTTTTAAATTGTCAGATGTGATGCGAGTGAAGATGACATATTTTTTCTGTACCTCTTTTATTCACTTGTATCATTAAGGTGGTCTTGTTAGAACTACAGATCTCGTTAAGATCACACACTCAGGATCACGATGCAATGTCTCGGAGAAATGTTCTCATCTCGGGCCAATTTGAAAAGCAAATGACTAATTACTATGATGACTCAACAATCTTAGTGCTGCGCAGCAAAGAAGAGGGGATGGCCAAGATTAACCATGAAGGCTAAGATGTAGTGGGTGACATGTGCAGACTAGGGCCCACACGCCGCAAAACTTGACGTAGCTACATTTAGTTAGACCGCATTGGACTAGGGATGTTCTTATGATATAATAGGCTGCTTTCATAATACATTTTCTAATTTCATATTTCAATTTGTACTTAGAGAAGTGTGATTATACAGTTTACTGTTTTTTTATTTCAGTGAATTTTGTTGATTTCTTTTCTTGATAACAACATATCATGCAGTGTGTAACCTCAAAATATACTAAACTAATTCTAATAAAAAATTAAAAACATAATTTATAAACTAACAATATGAAAATGTGAGGTTGCTGGAAGAGGTGAACGCTACAAGTTTTTTCAAATCCCATTGGTTTAAACAGTTTTATAATGACTTTACGCTTTGCAACTTTTCATCTCTGCTTTGATCTTATCACTCTTATTGACTCATTATCAGCTTAGCTGAGTGCTCAGTTTGGTGACTTTAAAAAAACTAAATTAAACACTATGACAAACTTAAAAAGGACATGCCTTAAAGTCTTAAAAGTGTTCGATCAAGCCCAGGTGAGTGGAGGGGAATGGTTGCAGCACTGTTGGGTTTCACTGGGTTCTTAAACTGCAGAATCCCTCATGTCATCCATCTTCCCACTGAAATAGGTCCCAAAGAGAAGCAGCAGATGAGTGGAGTCAATACAGCTCTTTATTTCTCTTCAACAATGGTTCCTCAGTGACAGCTGAGCTGGATTCCCTTCAGTCTGAGTCATATGTTGGCCTGGACCGCCACCACATTCACTACTGCTCTCTCTGATCTTAAAGCTGTCTTTATCACTTTAAGATTCATCGAATACACTACCTACGAGTCAAACTGACAAAGCTCTCCAGCTCAAATAATCCATGTCACTTTAAATCCACTGCTTGAGAGCCCCTTTGAGTATTAGACCACCTTAATCAGACGTACAAAAGTTCTAACTTTAGAAACCGGGTATTTAACAAAGTTTATTTCTCATTGAAAAGACTGAACTTTTTTCCCCTCGGATAAACTTTCCCTCAGCTGTAAGCCTAATCTTTTTCCTCCCACTACAGGAACATGCTTTTTTTTTTTTTTCTTCCTCTCATGGCTTTACTCTTTAGTTTTCCTCCCATCACAGAATAAATTCCCCTCTGATTAAGCTGTGGGATCTGATGAGCTGACACATCCTTCAACAATGACTTCCCACATGACGGAGACCTCTCTCCACGCTGAATGGAGCCATAGCCTCCCGAGCACACATGCACACAGAAATGCAACTATGACATCATGTGCCAGTGTGTCAGAGTGACCGCTATAAATAGAGCATGGTTGACGATGACGTTACAGCCTGACAAAGCCCCCCCCCCCATCCTCGCCCCCTGTGAATAACATAAGGATGAAAAGAGGCCATGTCACTGTTGCTTACGTTGATGAGCAGCCAGCCAGTCGTGAATGATTTGGCCGCATGTTCATTAAAGAGACACCTGATGTTACAAGCAGATGCTATTACAGTAGTAAAGCATTGGCTGATTATAATGAGAGCATCACCGTTACTCTGCTGTGACCTTACAGATTTCCTATTCCAACCATAAGGCAAAAAAAAAACATTGATACTTTAAGTTTGTTAATTCCCAGTAATAACTCCAACAACCTTATCTAGGACTTTAGAGCTATATTTCAAACTTTATTTGTCTTACAATTACAAATGTTATCTTTCCCATAAGCCAAGAGCCGCTCCAATGATACATGTTTTCAGCTGAGTGGTAGCCAAAGGTCACGGACAAACATCCACATCAAGCTCTTGATTCAAAGACGAGGAATGAGAGCAGGGATGAGTCATGAGTAACAAGTTGTGGAGGATATTAAAAGATCTTAGACAAACATGTAATGGTGAAACAAAAACGTTAAAGCTGCTGTGGACACTCAATTATTAGATATCAAGGGGTGCTGGTGGCGCATTGGTTAGTTCGCGCGCCCCATGTATGGAATCTGTAGTACTCCAGGGTTCGAATCCACCCCAATCATCAAATCCACCTTGTGTCTCCTTTCCCACATGTCATTCCCCTCTCTCTCTCTCTCTCTCTCTCCTGATTTCTGACTCTATCCACTGTCCTATCTCTACGATAAAGGCACAAAACACCCCAAAAAACAATTATTAGATATCAAAAAAACTCAGGTCCTAATTACACATCCGTCCCACTACTTCATGCTCAATTGTCTCTCGTTTATTTGGGACCTGCTCTGTCGCGAGCAGAGATCACCACAGTGCTCATATGTCGGTAGGGGTGTGCATTTCTGTGTGTGTAAGTGTGCGTATTGAGCGTATGTGTAGACTGTCTGGGTCCGAGTTGTGGATTTAGACATCAGGAGTTTGGCATGTTGATTACAGAGGTCTGAACCACAGGAACTCTCTCTTTCTCTCTCTCTCTCTCTCTCTCTCTCACCCTGCCTCAAATCACATTGCCTTGCTTCTCTCCTCCATGCTCCATCTAAACCTACCTTTAATCAATCACCCAACACACATTTATGACATAATGTATGTTGCACACTGTACAGTAGTTCACACTCAGCCCACCTGACAAACTTTTATCCCTCCTGTTGAACTCATTTGAAATGGAATTATGAAGCCACTTTTTAGGCTGGTTTCATTCTGGTTTCAGTGCCACTGAGCTCTGAGTCTTCTCACTTGCTTCTTCTTCATCTGAAATATCCACACACTTCTAAATTACTACAGCAGACTCTTTTCCTGCAACGGATCTGGAAATTGAAGGATATCCCGTTTTTACGTAGCCTGCTGCTGCCAGCTCCCTCTTACATCTAATGATTACCTTATGCTGAGAGGAAATAGCCAGCAGTGTTACCACAGCCATGCTGGGACAGACAGACTGCACAACGAGCACTTTTACAGCCTCTGACAGTCCGGGTGACCTGGGAATGGGATTTAAATTGTCAGAGAATTGGAAGAAAGGAGCCTAAATGAGTTATACGTGTATTGTAATAAAGAGAAAGAGGAGGGGTTTCTGGAAACTGGATTTGACTGGACACACTGTGTGAGTGTGCTTTTCTGTGCGTGTGTGTGATGAGTAACAGGGTCAGTTATTGGTTATAGTCATGATTTTCTACTGGTCCTCACAGAGGATTGGTTGAGCGCTGGCTGGAAGTAATGCCAGTTGCTGACTGAACTACCCTGATGACTTTGGCCTTGAGGGTTTTTTTTTCTTCTTCCACTCTGTTTTGATGATGGATTTTATGAGCTGTGAAACATCTTCAGCGGTTAAGAGTTTGTGATAGATTTTATGGAGGTCAGAGTTCAGCGTTGATTTTTCATTGTTTTATTGAGTATTTTATGAACTTGAGGACATCTCAGTGCAGAAATTGTTAAATCCTCTTGGCATGGTTATGTTTGGATCAAGCAGCAAGCTCCAAAGTTGAAAAATAAAGCCAACGCAAAAGTGCAAAAGCTGCAGCTCCTCCAGTGTCCACTTGAGGCAGGCTGCAAAAGCCATAGATTCCACAGCTCCTGTGTTAAAATGCCCGCTTTTACAGCAGAAGTAAATATGTTTCCAGCCTGATACTAAAACGGCATTAGTGTCAATAATTTCTTAATTGTTCAAATCAATCAAACAATCATCAAACAACCAACATTATAACTGATTTAGATTATCTGAAGAGTTATGCACACATTTTCAGAATTAGGGGCGTTGCTAATTTGTCCAATAGGCAGGAGCATTATATCTGTTTGCCAGGAGGTTAAAGGCCCGCCTCAACTTCACTTTATTGCCTCTTACTTTAGATTTAATGGAAGTTATGAAAAGGTAGCATTTGTTATTTTCTAAACTGTATTTTGGGGGTTTTAGCCTTTATTTAATAGAGTGGGGAATCAGAGAGAGAATGTGGAATGATAAGAGGGAAAGGAACCACTGGTCAGGCTTGAACCCCATCTGCCCACTTCGAGGACTTTGACTTTGACACAACTAGGGTAGCATTTCTAATATGGTGACTGCCGTTGTTGCTTCATGACGCCTCTTCAAAAACCAATGGGTTTGACGTAACTGAGACAATGTCCATGTTTTATACAGTCTACCATTTGGACCCAAGAAAATACTCTCATGTGATCTAATGAGAATCCCAAAGATGAATATCCACATGGCCCACATTATGGAAATGGCTGATGCTTTATTAAATTTCAGCAGCAAACTTTTTATTGAAACCAAAGATACTGTGTTTTGTTTTTTGAAGATTTGGCTAAACTTTCTAGCACCTATTAGTTTTGAGAGCCACACGTGTCAAATTAGTGCAGTGGAATATTTAATAGCGGTATCCTGAAAACAAATAAATGATATTTCACAATTCCCAGACGCTCAGTCATACCTTTTATTGGATCCAGGCTCACTTTGTTCACTTAACCCGTCAGGTCAGCAACCCTGAATCTGCACACTCGCACAGATGTACCACACAAGTGAATTGTAAGCAGGATGATGGATTTCATTTTCATGTGTGTGAAAATGATTTATCCAGTTTTAAAAAGAAGATAACTCAAATAACTGAGATTTCATTAAATAAAAAAAAAAAAACACCCCCCTCCTGCAGTAGGTCAAAGTCAGTGGAAAACTTTGAGTGGCTGCAACGTTTCAGTCTTGGAAATCTTATTGGAAAAAGAAGTGCAATCAGATCTTCCTACATATGCAATGACGTGGAATTACTGTCTCACAGTGTGTGAATAACTCCCAGGATTATTCTGGATGGTACTTTATGTTTAAGAAGATTGCTTTAATTCATCAATGTCTCTGTGGTTCTAACAGATCGCTCACATGGCGGCTCTCAGTGGTATTTAGAAGAGGATTTTCTTATTATTTGGTATTCCCCTAATGCAGTAAAATAGCAATTACAAAATGAAAGTAGTTTGCAACGTGCAATGGGAGCTCTCTGTGTATACTAAAATGTACATCCTCATGGTTAAATTTGGCTTGTGCGGATGAGTGATGTGAAGAGTTGTGTCGTCCCTGTACATGCCTCAGGTTGGATGTGTAGGCCGGAGCTGCAGCAAGCAGCAGGAGGGGACCCAAATGAGGAGGACAGCTCTCTCTCTCTCCCTCTCTCCCTCTCCCTCTCTCTCTCTCTCTCTCACACTTTCCGTGTGCATGTGTGTGACAGAGACGAGGCACAGGGAGGATGAGTGCCGCGTAGCGCTCTGGTGAGGTCATCAGACTGTGGCTAGCAGCACCACATCACACTGTTTTCTCTATGTCGTTCTCCACCGTCTGCAGGAGACGGTGGAGGCAGGATTGTTCAACCTCTGCTGCAGTGTTGGCAGAAAGGAGGTCGTTGTTGAGGGTATAAAGAGTGTCTTCAACATAGTGTCAATAAGAATGTTTGTCTAATTTTAAAGGCACATGTTTCATTGAAGCAAGCTTATTCTGTGGAAAAGTGACAACAGTACTTCAAAAGGTGTGAATACATTGGTCTACTAGTTCTATCTATAGCTGCAATCTGACAGTGAGCTATAATTCAACACTGTTTTCTACATGATTTCAATTTGTGTTTGCAGAGCCCTCTCACCCAAGCATCTTCCTGACCTCTTTCCTAACCTACCCTCTTTCTTCTTCCCCTCCATTTACCTCCTTTACGTTTTCCCCTCCTCGCTCCTCCTCTTCTCTTTTGATCTTTTCTTCATCCCACTCCTCTGCTCTTCCTCCTTTATTGTTCATCGCTGGCCTGCAGGCATCCCTTTAGTGTTGGCTGGCATGCTGGTGAGCTTTTTGCTCCACTCTTATGTAACTAAATTTAGCATGTTTGAGTCACGCGTTCGGCCATAGGTCACGCTCGGAAGTGACGGCTTACATTAATGTGCACCCCAAGGCTCGATGTGTGATACACAGCTTTATTTTTATTTTTTTAGATTGTGTGTATTTGTCTCGCATGAGTGAACTAGCGCACGTGGCTTATGACCATCTGCTTCATCTGGAGCAAATATAGGCTGCTTGTTTGGTGTTTGTTATGTATGTCCAAGAAAAGAGAGGCATCGGTAGATGTGTGTGTGTGTCTGTGTGTCGTGTGTGTGTGTGTGTGTGTGTGTGCGTGTGTGTGTGTGTGTGTGTGTGTGTGTGTGTGTGTGTGTGGTGTGTGTGTGTGTGTGTGTGTGTGTGTGTGTGTGTGTGTGTTGTCATGCCAGACGAATCTGCTCAGATAACCCTTTGAGTTTGTGTGTGTCCGTGGTTTTAAGTGGATGTATGGATGTATATGCATTTGTGTACGTTTGTGTGTGTGTGTGTGTGTGTGTGTGTGTGTGTGTGTGTGTGTGTGTGTGTGTGTGTGTGTGTGTATGTGGGAGGGTCTGGCTGTATCTTCCCAGCAGGTTGAGATGATGGAGAGTGGAGGTGGTGAAAGGTATGAGTGAGAGAGGCCCTCTCTGTCTGCTCTCTCTGCACCATGGTTTGTCTGAATAATGGCCTCTAAATGGCCTCTAAAAGCTCACACAGCTACGTTTACTGTAAAACAGCAGTGAGACCAGTGTCTTCTTGCAAGAGGAGCACAAGGAAACCACTCTTTAAAAAGTTAATTTGACACATGTCCTCACATTTTTAAACTTTTTAAATTTGTAAAGTTGAACTGGTATGATGTCTAGTCTCTGGGTTGGCAAATTGGGTTCATACAGCATGGATTTACAAAACCTGGAAGGTCAATGTCGCTCTAAATAATGCTTGAAGAGAGCAAGAGTCGAGTAAGGAAATATTTCCATCTATAAGTTTGATCTTTATTGTTTTCTATACGTGTGTTTAGAACTAAATGAGCAGGTTAGAAAAAGTGAGGAAAAAGGACAAGGTTTATTTACTGTTTATATTTTTCATTTTGTGCATCATTTGGATTTTTAGTTTTTTTAAATGATATTTTTGGGAGTCACTCTCAAGATAATAATATCATTTCTTTTACCCTGCTAAACAATACCACTTTTCACTTATTTTACAGTTGCTCTAATATGCCAAGGGATTAATCAAAACATATAGGAATGGTGTGTGTGAGCCTGGGGCACGGCTGCTCCGTTTTAAGGCCAGACGAGCTCACTGCTGTGTGAAATCTCAGGTTTGAGTGTGTGAATTTGTGTGTGTGTGTTGCAGTTCCTTTCCGCTTCATCCACAAACCAGAAGGAGGAGAAGGAAGCTTACGTTAACTTTCAACTTTGAATGCGTCATAAAACAGTAGCAGCGCTTCATGTGTCCACAAAGACATCGGCTTTCATGTGTCTTTAAATGTATGTTGGAACATTTCTTCATGTCTGTTATGCATATGAGAATGAGTCGACAAATGCATAAGCACATGTTGTGTGTTTCATGTGTTTTTTGTTGACCCTGTGATTAAGTGCAGCCTTTAAGTCTGGAAATCGATCATGAGACAGAAAGCGCCAGCGGGCAAAAAGAGAAACACGTCTCTATTTTTTAAAACGAGCGACCTGCTTTCCATATGAATTCAGGACAAAAAGGCCAATTTAGAAATTCCTTGCTTTTGTTCTGATTTCTCAATTATTTTATCACTTCAAGTAAAATCGTAAGTTCAGTCTTTGTGTGCACATGTTTGGTCTTCAGCTGCATTTTTTGGACAGATTTCAAAGGAGGCATCTGATTTCATTTTTCACAAATGCTGTTTAAAGACAACAGCCCTCATTGGAAGTTCCACTCTGCACAATATCAGAAAGCGTTGTGTCTTGACTCTTTAAAGTAGCACTTCTTAACCAAACTTTTAGATTCTGTGTTTTTAAGATAAGGGGAGACGTAGATAAATCAAAGCAAATAGGCTTATATAAATCATGTCCTTCTTTAGGATTAGTAAGAGGGCCTTACTGTGACTAAATCTACTCACAGAGCAGTTACACTTGAATATCCCTAATCTGCCTCCTCTGCTCTGCTTCTCCTCACTCCTCTATTGCAGATGTCAGAAAAGGCCCCAGGACTGCAGCCGAGTGGGAGCTCTGTGATTGTGTGTGTGTGTGTGTGTGTGTGTGTGTGTTTGTATCTTCGTCTACGAGTGAAGAGGCCAGTTTTACCATGAATATGTATAGAAACATCAAAAGAAATATGGACCCTTTAAGTTCTAAAATCAGAGCTAAGCATTTAGCCAGTCAGGTCTTAGAGTAAGTGCTCAGCGTATCAGAGCTGCTCAGAGCTTCAACCAAGAAAGATGCTCCTTTTGGGTCTCGCTGCCATGTGTGTGTTTGTATGCACGGTTCAGTATGTGTAAAATTGCATGCACATGGGTGTGAGACTGTTTGTTTTCGGCTTTATTTTTACATCCTTCTAAAGCTAGTGTTGTCACAATGTATTAATCTTGAAGACATGGCTTAGGGAGGCAAGTTAAGAAAAGAAAAAGAGGAAGGGGAAGTGAGCAAAAACAAAACAGAGAGACCTTGTGTGTGTTATATTTTTCTCCAGGGTTTCTCACCAAGACGACGGCTAGCTAAGTGGCCCTCTGACCTTGTTCAGCTGGCAGAATCTGAACGTGACACTTTTTTGGGGGGGCATTTTGTTTTTGCAGCAAATCAAAAACTTTGCTGAGATAAATGATGCATTCAAGCATCAAGCGCCAAGCGCAGGGGAGAAGAAGAGGCACAGGTTTTATTCAAAGGATAAGCTGGATGTGTCTGGTTTTATGAGGAGCACTTTTTACATGTGGGCGCTGAATTCGACTTAAGCCGGATTGTTTTGAATACTCTTAAATCCACTCAGAGAGAACAATCATCGTTTTTTTTGGGATGACTGCGTTTGGAGGGTTTCCTGACACAGCAGTTAGAGCTGTGGGGATTACATGGTATGGGTGTGACGTGATAGAAATCCTTGAGTATTTCCCTGTGACAAATGGTCTCAGTTTATTTTCTGATTAGATATTTTGGTCAAAGGGCTGAGGATCAATTTCAAAGACACAAGGCTGCTTCAGCGTCAGGGGGAGTGTGAGAGGTGAGAGAGGGAGACGAGGTTAGGTACCAAGGGAATAATAGAAAAAACGAGAGGAGGGAAATCTCAGTTTGTTTGTATCCAAAATCAATCCTTGACTCATGTATGTGTAGGAGAGAACCCGAGAGTGAAAGTAAAGAAAGCTGCAGAGAGAGAGAGAGATACAGAGAGAGAGGGACTACATATGACTAGCACATGGCTGCGGACGTCCGCTTCGTTCACTTGTTATCCTGACAGACTGAAGACATTAAAAACTTGGAGGAAGTAAGAGCAACGGAGAGAGAGGGGGAGGAAAAGGAAGGAGGAGAGAGAGAGAGAGAGAGAGAGAGAGAGAGAGAGGGAGGGTAGAAAGAAGGGGACAGGGTGACTGAGTCAAGCGAAAGGGGAAGTCTTCATGAAGAAAAAGTAGAAGAGAAGGAGGGAGAGGAGAGAAAAAAGGAGCGAGGTTACATGTGGCTATTTGAGGTAGCAGTTGAGTTATGGAGCGAGACAGAATAGCCGGTAAGTCTAAGGCTTATTATGATACTTTGAGAAAGTTTTTCCTCGGGAGGGACTTTTTCTTTTTCTCTTTTCTTTGTTAGACTGCAGAGGAGGCAGATCGTTAGAAGTGGCAGCAGTCTGACAGAAACCACCCTGGTTTGTGTATGCTTCACTTGGTCAGTTGGGGTGAAAGCAGCCGTTTAAAACCCCGCTCTACTCCGTCTGTGTTTTTGTGTGTGTGAAACTTCTCCTCTCATTCACAGTGAATGAACAGCGTAATCTAAGCACTCTGGGAAGTGCAACCAGCAAGCCTGAATAGCTTCCATATGAAAAGCAGCAGAGAGTAAACTTTGTGTGATGGGCTGTCAGAAGAGGACTTTGAATCAGGAAATGCAATCTTTCAATGCAAAGTGGCTACTGTACTGTTACTGGCAGGACTTACAGCTGACCCACATACTCTGGAAGGATCCGACAATAGATGGATGGACTTAAATCTTCATGCCATCATCACATGATTAGACCTCAAGCTGAGGAGTCCAGTGGTCAGATTAATTCTGACTGACGCAGATGGTTTATTTTAAGTTATGGGGAGCAGAAGCGGGGCTCATATGTCGGCTAATATGATTTGCTTTTAAACAGACAGCAGACGTGATGGAGGAATTTTTGGCATGTGTGAGAGTCCGCCTGGATGCGTAGGGGTATGATTCTCTTATACTCAGTAGCTTCATGTTCTTCATGATTTTTGTTTCCTGCAATCTGCTGGATTGATTTGAATCAGTGCTTTGTTTATAACTCCTCTTCAGACATATACACGTGTTCAGTCTGCACTGAGAGGATGAGACTAGTCCAGGATCTTACAGTGATTAAGGCCGGACATCCAGCTGAGCAACACTCAGCAAATTAGCTTTTAACTTGATCCTTTATATCGGGGCTGAGTTCAGTGAGCCGTATGATGCATACAGACACACATCACACCCAATTTTGATCTCCACTTGGTGGCGGTGTTGCAGTGTCATTTTGTCCTCTTTGTGCAGCTACAGGTTCCCTAAGATCTGTGAAATGCTTCACTGGGATGATTCATAATTTGCAGTTGGAGGGATTTTTTTTTGTGTTAGGTGGAGAAAGACTGGCTTCAGTTAGGACAAGAACTGATTTTGGCAGATGAGAGATTGTAAATTTTCCACCCAAAAACATTTCCACCCATACTCCAATTGAGGAAGTCGTGCGCAGGCTGGGCTACTTCCTGGTTTTCAACCTGTGCTGTGGAGCTCTGTTTTGACCTGTTGTCATGACTACAACAATCCCCAATCCACCCCGCCCCCTGATCCCCTTCAGACGTTGTTATGGCACAGATCAGAGCTGATGATGGTGTGCTGTATAGATTGATGGACGTATGTGTTGACTTAAAGTGTGTCCTACCGTCTCCTTTTGAAGACTGTGTGGATTAAAAAAATATGTCCAGCGTGACATGTCATCAAACTCGATGGTCCCGTATGGTCGCCACATTAGCTTGTTTTTGTAGCTAATTGGTGACACACTGCCATGTAAAAACAACGAGAGAAGGAAAACAAAGCACTCGGTGGAATTCAGAGAAATAGTTGCGTCATGTCGCTTGATGGTGTGCCAGTTCAACAGGAAAGGAATCAGTATCTTATCTGCTGAGATGACACTAATTGCATCCAACTGAAACCAATTAAAGCAGTAGTTGAAAGAGTTCAGGATTACAAATGGAAAAGTCAGATCGCCCTTTGTTTTCTTTTACTGAGGGAAACAAGGAGATTAAAACCTTCTTGCATATGTTATGAGCGGTTCAATGCAAAAGGTCGTTTTTTTCTCCAATTCAAATGAATTCATGTAAAAAAACGTGTGTTCATTCATCGTTTTGATGTGTTTGTACTGCTGTCTGTCAGATTTGAAAATGTCATTAGTAAAGGGAGTCTGACACTTTGTAATGATTTCACCACGTCATGATAGATAAGAAATTTAAAACACAATCGATAATGAAATCAGTCCATATTTCAAACACTAAACTCGGGAAAACTCGGAACAGCTAATGTTCTTATTAAACAAACATTGATGTCAGATAGACGTTAAATTTCCGTTACAAACAATCAGTAATGTCAACTACTAAGTGGTTGATTGCTGTTAGCCATGGCCAACAGAAGCTAATGAATCATCCAAAATGTTTAAATACCTTGAAAAATGGCACGATGACCCTTGCAAAATTTCGCTTAGTTGCTTGTTCAATGACAATGTTAGCATAACGCATAGCTGACATGACTCTTACAATTGACTATCTAACATGTCAAAAGCTTCCCTTTCTTTACAACATTAGCAAGGTTTATCAACCTATGAATTTTCAATCTTGCAGGCCTTTCTCTTTGTTTTCTTGCTTCCCTTTGCTGGTGCTTTCAAATGCTTAATATACACTATTCAATAACAGCGGGTTGGTGTACTTTACCTTAGTCACACAATGGTACTGTTTTTCTGACAGGAACGACGGGGCGCTGTCTCCAATGCTGTATCCACGTCTTTAATACATCCATGAAATTGAGAAGAAACTATCAAACAGTAAAGTTAGCTAGGAAGTGGCAGAACGTGCAATGTTAACCTTGCAGGATCTGAGTTATCAAAAATGTTGTTTTATTTTAAAATATGGCGTAATGTCCTTTGAAATGACCACCATTCATTTCCCTTTCATTGACACTAGCATTCAAACAATTCCCAGCTAACGTTACATTAGCATGAAATAATTCCTGGCTGCTATGGCCAACTGGCTGAATCGTAGCAAGCTGAAATTGCTGATAGCTTAAATTATTATCAGCTTTTATTTATGTGTAAGTATCAAACTGTGATATCAGGAAGTGGTTGAATGCAAATGTTAGCTGTTGTCCAACTGTAGCTAGAGAGTAATGAAAAGTGATATTTCATCTTGAATGGGCTTAATGTTAATTTATAACGTCTTAAGTGGTAGTGCAGTCTGCAGCTTGTGTCCTAGTTTGACTCCTTCTCATTTTTAACCCTGTGTGAATCTTCTGTTATAGAAGTGCTGATGTAACCTCCCAGAGTCCTGTGTACCCACACACGTGTACTAAAGCCTCACCCACTTCCACAAACACACATGATCCCATGAGTTAGGAGACTGAAGGAAATCACCCTGCTCGCCATGTTCCATAAAAGTGTACAGGATATCCTCTATGAGTAAACGCCCCACAGGCTCTCCTCCCAACACCCTCACGGTATCTCACCTCATATTGTTCCTTTTTTCAGATTATTATTTAGTTATGATAAGAAATGGAGCCGTGAATGCAGCCAGCACAGGGAGTTCAGGAAACTGAACTGACGGGGGAAGCCCCACCTTCAGTCGTCCCTTGGGAGGATCTCTGACAGGTGAAATTATTCAACATGATGGGAACACAGGTCAAGCAGAGGTTGATGTAACAGAGATAGATGAACCTCTTGAGTCAGCTTATCTAGGTGAAGGTTTATAATGGCTGAACCGACAGCAAGGTGTTAAGAGGATATCCACCACTGTCATAATGTTTATGTAGAAACAATTTAGGCAACTTGCACAAATGGGTAACTTTTTGTACCTCATCAACTATAGATATATGGACTTATAACCCTATGACCTTTGGTAGAAACACTTTCAAACCACATTTTAAAAGATGTACTGCAAAGGATGAATTTTCTGGATGAAGTAATAGCATTTAAAAAATGTGAATGTCCCTACTCAGATAAATACATATTTTCATGGCTAATCTATGGGTTACAAATATTAAACTAATTGCACTCATCATTTTATTTATTTTTTGGGGGGGTGGCTTATATGACGCGTGCCCCAACCACTCGGCCAGGCCACCGGTGCTCTGACACGATTTTTTTTACATCATTATAATAATTCAATACTAATAAACTAGTATTCTAGTTTTATTCTGAATATGAAGTTGAATACTTTCTTGTGGTGAGGTTGGAAAAAGTGGTCACTCACTCATATGTTTCACAGAATTTGCTCACATACAAATAAGAATTCATCCTTACGTGCACATTGAACTGTTTTAAAAGTAAAAGTAGGGATAAGACTATGAGTATAATCTTTATATTTATTATATTTTATATTGAAGAACACAGTAAAGCACACCTGAGCGTTCTATGTATTTTTGAATTTCCCTCTGGATCAATAAAGTATCTATCTATCTATCTATCCATCTATCTATCTATCTATCTATGTACACCTTTATAGATGTGTAAGTAGTCTATAGATTCTCTCTAACGTGATTCAACAGTGTTTTCTTGCACCAAGACATCATGGACTCCATAAATTCCTGTTTCAAATCATATTGGGGCTCTGTATAATGATTACCTTCTCAGAGAGGGTCATCCAAGTCTTACAACCACTGCAGCAGTATGTCTGCCAGCGTATATTGTCCACGCAGCTTTTAGGCCAATTTAAAACAGCTTACTATTAAAGAGTCAAGGACAACTGTTTCTCCAAAGAACTGTCATATTAATAAAATATGTATACAGTATGTGAGGCCTGGATAGAACTGAGAGACCACAAGGCCTTTTCTCTGTGAACTCTTTATATCTCCTTTAGTCTCATTGCTTTTTCCCAGAAACAATATATTCTAAACATTGTTTGTGTATTCATTTTCTGGATTTGTTCAGATGGTTCAGATGGTTATTTAGATCAACTTTGACACCCCACCCTTTGGGCTTTAGACCTCAGATACGGAGGTTTGTGCTACTTCCTGCCTCTAAATGTGTGTTGTGCTAAATTCCTGTTTGTCTTAAACAATCAAGCAAGTGGCTTTCAATATGAGGTATAAAGTAGAGGTGGAGAGGTATGTTTTAGAAAAACACTAAACGTTTACTGAAAAAGCCAACTGTTTAAACGTTAATTAGTTGTTGTTTTTTAACGTGGTAACGTGCACATGTCACTGCACAAAGCACTCTGCAACAGCGATGCATATACAAGAGGGATGTACGGACAGTGAACCTTATCGCTCCCTCTGTCTTTCTCTCTCTCTCTGCTGATGTGATTCTTTTTTTTTTTTTTTTTAACGGGATCTGTGAAGTCCTCTCGCGTAAGCAATCTTTCGCACGCTCTTTCTCCCTTGCTGTCTTGTGCATGCAGCAATATGCAAAAAAGAAATGCAGAAATATACTTGGGCAGCCCGCCCAGGTATCGTCTATGTGTGGGAACCACTGCTTACAAGCCGGCCGTCAACGCACGCACCACCTCTAGTTGCTTTTTATATCTTTCAAAGTTCTAAAACCCACAATAGATACTGCAGGTGAAGGATATACAACGCACACAAATGTCAATTCAATACTGTACTACTAAAGCATACTCCCCTAATTGTTGGTATTAACGATGAACAAAAACTAGCCAAGCAACACTGAGATAACGGTCCAAATGGCTTCAGTAAAGCACATTCATCCCTCTATGTGCAAAGGTCTCTGTGTTTACAGCGCTATTTAAGGAGCACCGAGACACACACACACACACTCACACACACAACCGCGTCTAGAGTCACAGTCAAGTAACCACACTAGCACATGCATGCACATATTCACATAATGTTAGTCACAGTGCAAAAACACACACACTTTCCAGATGTTGTTTGAGCTCTCCTTCTTTCTGTTGCTGAGCCAGCCCAGAGTGTGTATCCATGTTTAGATAAATATACACTGGTTGGTGGAGGTGTGTACTTCACACATCGTGTGTTTTGCTCTAATTGAGTACTACAGAGTATTTGTAGCATATGGTTTACAGTGTAGCCCACATGGGCCTGCAAAGGCTCTGAGAGGCCACACACTTTGTTACATATAGTACTGCTCATATATACTGTATGTATATATAGGTCGGCCATTTAAGTGCACAGAAGGTGATATCACACCAAATCACGCACATGCAGATAATTTTACCCATGCATGTCGAGGTGCACAAATACATTAGCATGCATCCATGCATCCGTGCCCAAACCAACAAACAGGTTAACTATTCATAACACAGCTGCCAGGATGCATGATACACATCATGTCAACTCTTACAAAATTAATTCAAAGCATGATTGCAAAGCAACCATGACAACACGCAATATTCCAGTGACGTGAACACCTTGGTCGATGGGTGTGATGGTGTGTTGGGTGAAGGACAGGAAATGCAAATACGGAGTGTGCACACCGCTCTGTTATTCATCTTTAGACACCTTAGCAGCAGTTTTATGAAATAGGCAGACTGCATCATAAACACACAGTGTTATTCTGTGGCGAGGCGACCTCTCAGGTGTTAGGGTTAAGGGCCACTGGGTGGGCTTGGCATTCTGTTAGTGCAACTAAGAAAAGAGCTTTTCATTCAAATGGGGCTTTCCACAATTATTATGGTCAATAAAAAAAAGCCAGGCACGGGGGCTGTTTTAATGCACCCCCATAAACGTTGTGCTCTGATGTCTGACAGTATCTCCTATAGAGGTGGAAATGTGAACTTCCAGTCACTCTTGCTTTTTATCTTCCTTTCACAGCTGATTGTGAACCAGCTATTACATTCACTGCTAGGATCTTAATTATTGGTGCTGAAATGATAAATATGACCTGGAGTCAGGATCATTTCATCACAAATCTTATTCGCAGTCCATCTTGGCTCCAAACCAGAAGCTGTAAAAAGGCACTCATTCAAGACCAAACAGTACTTTGAGCGATTCATCCCCATTTGTTTGTTTCTTTTTGGGAGATTCAGGGATAAGAAACATTATCGCATATCCCACAGGGGAGGCAGTGAATTTGGCCAGCTTTGGTATTTCATCACTTCAGATAATTTTGTCAACACCTTTTTTACTGCGTTTCTCTTTCACCTCAAAGAACACTCTCTAAACTGGCTTCAACAGCTTCAAGTGTAACCATACCCACCACATCAAAACGCTGGTTTGTTGTTGTGCATCCAAAAAGACCCACTCTTAATGCTGTAGAGTACCTTGTCAGATATGTCCCCCAAGCTTAAATTCCAATGTTCGTCCACCAGATAAAACGGTGTCAAGGAGGGCGGGACTCTGATTCCCCAGAGGCGCCGTCATATAACCCTAATGTCAACTTTCTCCAGGAAGTCTCTCAGGTTT
This sequence comes from Labrus bergylta, assembly GCF_963930695.1. Lineage (NCBI taxonomy): Eukaryota > Metazoa > Chordata > Actinopteri > Labriformes > Labridae > Labrus > Labrus bergylta. Next base: position 27,960,788 of record NC_089195.1, read on the forward strand.
TTTCTGTCAGCAGCAACTACAGAAGTGACTGCACTTTAATTAACATGCCAGCAAGTTTGTAGAGGTTGTTTACTCGAAACGGAAGCTTTGAAATCTCACTCATACTGTGATCTCTCTGTAGCAATGACAGAGTAACAGGCCAATGAAAGAGACACAGAGGATCATGTCTGATTGCAGGTTAACCTGGTCAAAATCACTGTGTGACTTGTTGTCCACTTTCACTGTCAGGAAATCTAGACCTGAGGGCCACTTTGGTTAAAAACGCTCTCGGGGAATGACAGGGTCTGTTGTCTGCGTGAATGCTTGCGCGTGCATGTACTAGTGTGTTGGGGGCAGGGGGAAACACAGACACAAACACACACACACACACACACACACACACACACACACACACACACACATACAAACACAGGACATGAGAGAAAAGGGGGGAGTGTGTTTCTGGGAGGGGAAGAGAAGGGAGGAGGCTCGCCTTTTTCGCTCTCTCGCCCTCCCTCTCTGTGAAGTCTGGATGCAGTGATACAGAGAAGTCACAGAAATTAAGCTGCGACTCGATAGGGAGAGTTGTGGGCTACTTTTTCATTGATTCTATTTAGGAGTTAACGTAGAGCTGCTAAAAAGTTGAAAGAAAAGGGAACTTTTGTGACCTTTGATGCCTGGAAAAATGTCTGACTCTGGAGTCAATCCACACCTGGAGGGAATAATTTCAGATTTTGAAGGTTTGTTTTCTTCTTATTCATCTTATTATATTCATGTTTACACTTTATTTTGAGAAGCAACATCTGTCGCAGGCATTCTGTTTGTGAATACTATTAAAATCAACCAATGTCGTTCCACTTTGTGTCTGTGTGTGCCTGCTTAGTACCTTTAAATCTGATTCTTTATTTTCATGTTTGTGTTTGGCGTGGCTGTTACGAGTTAAAACAGGGTGGTGGGCATATGCTAGCTAATCCCTTGAAGCCCATAGTCTGTCATTGATTATAGCCAGCTTACGTCAATAATAGCAACAAACAGCACTGACACCAGGCTATTCTAGCACCGGAAAGCCCTCAGCTGAAAGCACTGAGAGGAAGACAGTGGAAACCTCAGCCCTAAGAGCTAACATCTGTCCAACCCCTTTGCAAAACAGTCACAACTATGTCACTCCTTTGTTTCCTAAGCCCCAGTCGGAGCTGGCATTAATATCCTTTGTCTTCATCTTCCTCTACCGGTACGTCTTTCTTCCTTCCTTGCGTCTTTCCTGTTCTTCCTACAAATCAGTGTGTTCCTCCAGATGGCGTTCGGCCTCAGATGATGGGCAGCTGATGGCGTCCTGATTTCGTTCTTTTTAGGCAAGCATCACCATTAGCAGGTGGAGGAGTCATAAGTTGTAACAAAGATCAGAGAAGTCCGTTTTGGTCTACTTAATAAGATAATATGGTTTGACATTGTCTACAATGTGTGAACATGCTTGACTGTTACCATAGTGATGGCTATGTCTTTGGAAATATCTTTCAGATGTCACTGGTCAGTTGAAGCAGGGTTGAGGGGTCAGTATTTGTCCAATGAAATGCATGTAGTGTCATTGTTCTGTTGCCCTCTTAATTCATACCTTTTCCATGTCACAGTTGGTAGAAGAGAGGGGGACAGTTTTTTTTTTTACAGGAAAACAACAGTCCCATTGAAACATTACGTCATAGAGGGCTTTGCCAGGTGGTCGGAGAACAGAGAGTGTAACTGGATTGATTTTCTCACTTTTTCATTTACTTCACAAACCAATGTTTAATTTGGTTTGTTTGTGGTACTGACTGTCCTAACGGCGATTGCCTTATCCCTCGCCAGAACAATTCCTGTGTTTCATGTCTCTGCATTTGATTCAGAGTTAAGAGAAGTTTGAATGCTTTCACCATTTGATGACATGTCATACAAACTCTCATTTTAAACTCCTACCTGCATTTATTGGTACAATTTTCAACAGCAAAATTATATGGGCCTTATTTTCTAATCTACAGTAAGATTATAATATTATTCACAGTGCTTATTGTAATCTTATGATTAGTCAGTGGTAGACAGATGTAATATGATGGCGGAGCGGTTTTTGAGCGAGCGTTAATTCTGAATTGGATAATTTGTTTATTCAGGGTGACACAACGAGGCAGCAAAGCAGAATTAAATTAGATACAACTAAATAAAGTTAGCGTAGTGCTAATACTACTACTTCTTGCCTGTGTACAAGCTTAAAAATATATATTTAAAGAAGCATCCACATCTGACAGACAGCTTTTTAAAAAAAAGACTCAACATCCATTTTCTCCCTCTTATTGGTTGGGGCGGCTGGCTATGCAAGGCAACCCATACAGCCGTCTGCCCCAGCAACGTTTTCTAACTCCTCCAGGGGGATTCCCAGTCCCACTCGGCACCCCAGGTCTCCTCCTAGTTGGACGTGCCCATCCTTATCAGATGCCTGAACCACCTTAACAGGCTCCCTTTGATGCAAAGAAACAGCAGCTATACTCTGAGCTCCCTCTGGATATCTGAGCTCCTCAACCTATCTCTAGGTTGAAGGGAACTGATTTTGGCTGCTTGTGTCAGCGCAATCGTAGATGAGGCTTTGAACAAAGATCGACTGATAAATTGAAAGCATTGCCTTCAGGCTCAGCTCCCTCTTCACAATGACGATCCAGTAAAACCCCTGCGTTACTGCCAACGCTGAAACAATCCGCCTGTACCCCAACTCGAGAACGCCCCAACTCGTGGACGAGACATCAAGATACTTGAACTCCTTCACTTGAGGCACAGCTGTAAAGAGAGGTGCACAGAAAACACTTACACCATAACAGAAACTCAATGATACAAAACACCATAACAACGACACACTGAGGCTATATTATGATCTTGTAAAAGCGCTCAGACTAAACTAATTAGTCACCAGAGAATGAGCCCAGAATGAGCCCATATTTGTTTATGCAAAGAGTTTTCAGATTCATACATTAAGCTTCTGCTATGTTTGCCAACCTAAGCTAAACTTTGAGTCCAATCCAAAGAACTTTGCTGTAATGATCTGCTAAAAGATGCCATGTTGGTGCTCCAGTGTGGCATATTGACACAGACAGGAAATTAACATTGAAATGGAGAGGGTGTGTCCAGTGTGTTAATAAGGTGGTTAGAGTGTGTAAAAAAAAACACCTCCTTAACAGTTCTAAGCAGCCCTGTTGGTTCTGGGCATATTGAACTACAGGTGGCACGAAAGATTAAACCAAATGTAATTTCTAAATGTACTCTATATGACTTTTACTGCCCGTTTGACTTTTAATTTCCTGTCTCTACTCCGTCTCATACACACATAATCTGAAACACACTGCTTAAAAGTTTGTTTTTTTTATCTAGGTGTGCGATTCATACGAAGTGGTTTTTTTTTTTTAGGTTAAACATTTTTCAATCTTAAGGGATGCATTATGTGGAATGCAGCCACCGTTGTTGTACCTTCACTGGTCACTGATGTCGATCATGACATGTATAGTAAACTAGAGCCTGATGAAAGGAGCAGAACAAGGCCATACCTGTCAAAGGTTGAGGGCTGGAGTGCCCGAGGCTAAGCACCAGGACAGCTATTCAGCAGCTGCTTGAATGACTTTGTGTGTGTGTGTGTGTGTGTGTGTGTGTGTGTGTGTGTGTGTGTCCTCCTAAATCTCCATCAGGTCAAATTGTCTCCCGGCCCTGATTCAGAGTCGGGTCTTCCTTCTTTACACCTCTTACAATCCCAGAATTCCTTTGCGCTGGACTCAGGGTGTCGGCGAGGCCAGGAGCGAACCACACAGTAAATCTGACACAGGGAGCTGTCCTACTGCTGGTCAGCATTAGTAAACCCAACTCCATCAGTGGGCAGTGAAAAGGAAGTGTGTGTTTGACAGCGTAGCATTAAGGCTTCGTCTGACCGAGAAGAATACCAAAGTGTAAAATTGTATCGTTGGTTGTTTGGCCTTGTCTTGTCGAAAGGTTTTGACCACATCGACTTGTATTCTGCAGCTACTGACATTGATTAAACTCCACTGTGCATGTACTGTTTTTGTAAAACCAGTGTTTGACAGTGAGTTACCTTCTTGACCACTTGACTTATTGTCTGGGGCTACAATTACAAGACGAATCAAAAGTTCAAGGCAGTGTTCACATCAGTAGCCTACATTCTTTATTAATTTAAATAATGGTGCGTTTTTGTTTTGTGCTGTAACTTAACTACACAGTAGTAGACTGTTTTGGCTCAGGGCTCAAATGTACGACGTCTCTTCCAAAAAGCACCGTTGACAGTATATAAAAAATGGACGTAGTCACAGCGATGTCATCCCATAATTTCTGAAGGCAGTCGCCATATTGGAAATGCTATCTCAGGAGTCTAAGTTTGGTACCACAGACCATGCTGCTGAATTTGACAGGTTGAGGGAGAAAATGGGCTGCAATTACATATCAGCATGGCAGTCGAGTCCACATGAATTAAGCTTTTCTTTCTCAAAAGCATTGTTTATTCATGGAAGAGAATGTGTTTCATAAAGGAGTAAATAGTATTTGGTTCAGAATATTTGACATTCGATCAAACCCTAGACACAAAACAAAGAGACTGGGTTTACATCTTCTGTCGAAGGAGTGAAAACACATTGGTGAGAAAAAATTAAGTGAGAATGTCGTCTTGACCTGTTTTAACCTCCCCGTCTCTCTCCCTGCCTCTCTATCAGCTTTCTGTTTTCCCTTCTGCTTCTGTGTGTTTTTTAAACGCTCCACTATCTCATATTTGTGCATCTGCGCTGAGATGATACCAAATGTTTGTGTGCATTGGTCAAGATGTCCTTGAGAGAAAAGTGATGACAATGATGATAAGATGCAGCCGGGGACGAACACCTGGGCTGCATTAGGACAAACGACCGTGAACTGAAGCGAGGATACAGCTGCCTCCATCTTTTTTGCATTGTCTTATACTGTCTGTCCTGCATTATCCCCACACACCGAACCGTGTGAGTTACTGGACACTGGGCGGTGATAGGTAGTGGAGGGACGTGAGGAGAGGAGACTCCTGGCTGCTGTTAATGAGGCTCCTCTGAGGAAGAGTGAACCTCTCGTTTCTAGCTCATAGTCTGGGAATGCTGTTTCACTGGGAGCGATACTCCTTCATACATCTGTCAGTCCCACACAAATACTCTACCTAAAGCACCACGATTCATTCTATATGATATCCATGCAAAGAAAATCCGGGATGAAAGAGAAACACTTAAGAGCCAGCTGTAGCAGAAGACCCAGGAGTCGGTAGAAATAAGCAAAAAAGTTGACTGATCATCTCAGTGAAAGATGCCCTAAATGCCTTTTTTCCATTTCCATCTATATTCTCAGACAACTTTAAAGTACTGAGATTTCAGCTTCACTTCTGCTCTTAAATTATGTTCACTCGGCTGCACAGGCTCTAAATACAAACAAATGGCTTCAGGGAAAAGCACTCAATTCTCTGCTGTCCCGTGCCCGAAGGCGTATAATCACAAAGCAGCCAAGAACAGAAATACTAATCTAGGATCACTTAACAGGTCTCAGGAAAAGCCATGTTTTTTTATTCAGCTCTTATTTAGGCAATTCCAAATGATTGACCCTGATATCCCCTTGCGTTGTTTCTCTCCTCTCATTATGCCTACATTTACAGATCTTACAAAACGTAACAAAGTCTAAAGCGAGTGTCAGGAAATGTTAGAGAGTGCATTGTGTTCTCCCTCGCTATACACAACACAGGCCTAAAGCGTGCATCACAACCTTTCAGCGTCTGCATGAAATCTGCAGAGCACTTTTGGCAGATCAACTTCTTCTCTGGCAAAACTTGAAAGTATACCACAGCCTTGGACTCTCCCTCTCTGCAATCATAAAACACAAGACAGAGAAAAGCAGGGGTTAGAAGGACACAGTCCAGTGGCAATATGGTTTTGAACACAATTTACAAACTGTAATTTTATTATGTGTAATTTTATTTATGTATGTCTATCAAAGATTGGAGGTTCAAACTGTTTTATGGTGCCTTACTGGAAAATTAACCCTTTTCTCATCAGAACTTTAGCTCAGACATGGCTAGAAGTACATGCATTTCTGACACCAGCATCCCTGACTTTCCTTCATGAATGACATTTCATGTTTAACACGTAAGCAGAGGTCATCAATTTAATTGGCCAAGCAATAATCCAAATCAATGATTGATTGTCTACCAAGTCAGATGAAGGTGTTAAGGTCAAACTAACAATGGGCTGATTGTAACTTTTTATTTTCTGGGAATCTCTTAGAAGCTTCTTCTCTTTGAGTCCTTAAAGTTGCAGTAAGAAACATCAACATTCCAACTTTCACCTCTCTGTCTGCTACCTGGCATCACTCCGCTCAGCCCCTCCCTCCATATGATGCATCAAAAACGCACGCCAACCGCTGTCAGAGCTGACTGTCTGTTTCATTCAGCTTGTTCTGGTTGACTCAGGGGACAGAAACACTGACAGCCAATCAACATACATCCAACAAAAGTCAAAACATGCAACTGGTGTGACTGCACAGCTGTTAAGCTCCCAGAACGAGGCGAAGAAAGAGGGCGAGAGAGTGAATGAGAGAGAGAGAGAGAGAGAGAGCTGCAGACACAACACTTGTACTGTAGAAGCTGGATGATGTTAGATTGTGCAGAATGCTGCAAGCTAACCTAGAGTGGTTGTTTTATTCAGACCGGATGAGATTGTTGATCAGTGGAAATTGATAATTAACTCCATTCTTCCATGTGTTCATCTGCATACATACACTTAATGCAACCTCTGCACAATCCGGTGCCTAGTACGGCCACCCCAATAAAAAAAAACGTTCTGACATGCTCCTAAATACAAGTACCGTACAATAATCTGAAGTGGCTAAAGTGGCTAAAAAAAGTCTTCTATAGTGAAAAAACACTTACAAGGAAACACAACCTTGATAAAGATCAATAGTTACTTAGGTTGTGCCAATGTGGGATGGAGGTTAAGGAGCTTTGTAACAAAGAACCATAAACTCTTAGAGGTGAGTGAGGATCCATTTATTCCCTTGGTGGACAAGAACATCCTCAGTTTGTCCAGCTGACACAGAAGAAGAATGACGCTTTGGCTCTGATGGAACTTTTTGACAGGGGGTGAATTGTATCAAATGTTGAGTGTTGGAATGGAGCGGCTTATAGCGGTAAATTAGATTAGCGTGTTGGCTCATATGTTTGGGAAGGCGGCTTAGATGTGCTTGACTTAAACTCTGCATCCCCTTAAAACATTTTTGGCTTAACACAGAGTGCGCTGGGGCTGGGGCATGTTCCCCTCCCTGTGGGTGTAGTCACATAAAAATAAACATCTATACAGTCCTGTAACTTGCTCATTTTTTTTACAAGCACTTTGAACAAAACTACATATAGTTACATGAAGACACGTGCACACTCGGACACGCCACGAGCCGTAAACAGATCAAATAATCACCAGTGTGTTTTGGATTGGAGGAAACAGGAGATGTTCTTTTTGGGGTGGGGGATTGCGTGAGCGGACTGGACTAACTAGTGTGTCATTATGATACCAGCTCCTGGCCTTTGGCTTGGCACAACAAATCCACGATGGGAGTCAAATTCAAGTTGACTTTGAGCCAGTGCACTCTTCCCAGGGGCCGCTTCCATCCCTTACTATCTTCCTCTTGGACAGTGCAGAGATTTCCTCACGTAACAACTAACCGAGGGGGGGGGGGGGGCGATGTGCCTCTATCTCTGTGCTCATGTTGTTCGTAAACAGAGAACTTGGGACTTTCTTTTTTTCCTGACTGGCCTCACAATGAACAATGCTTGGCTGACTGCATGTTGTGAAATGCTTCAGATGACTCTGTTTGAAAACTTTACTTTGCACGGGTAACACAGACATAGCATCTAAGGCATGACAAAATAACGTAGCAGTGACTAAAGCGTCTCATACAGAATCTTTGATCGTGTTGCTGGTGATGGGGGATATGATGGAATTATAAAGGTATGCCTTAATTGCTTGTGCATGCTGTTTCTTCTGTGTTGCCAACCAAATTGCTCCTACAGACCACTCCGCCCACAAACCTCAGGCCTTTTAATACGTGTATACACTTTATTCTACCAGAAGAAAAAGCGTTCACTTTGTTTACTGCACAGTTAAATGGCATGACCTTTTAATGTCATTTTGATGATATTGTTCTTAGTTTCTCTAAACAGCATAAATGGTTTTATAGGGGAAAGATGAGTTGTTTTAGTTAAGACATATCAACAGAGTCGATGTATTTCCATTCTTTTTTGTTTTTGTTTCGTGCACTGGAGGAAATTCACTATGTGTTTTTATATTAGGTTACTTTTTTTACATCCACTCCACAGTTGGCGTTAATGTAATGTTTACTCCACATCTTGTTTTTCTTTATTTTGCTAAAACATGTACATTAAAGTTTATGAGATCCAAGTTACATTTCCGGTTCAGTGGTTTCCAACCTTTTCAGCCTGCGACCCCGTACATAAATAAATCGTTTACTTGGGGCCCCACTGTCAAGTTTCCAAAGTACCGCCATAGCTCCACTTGACAACCTAACGATGTAACTTATAATAACTCATCATTTGCAGAACAAGGGTTTAACTTTTGAGTGCCTTTTTTAAAAAAAATTCATCCGCTAGTAACACTTTACTTTTCCTCCTGTAGAATTTCCCGGTAAAGAACATTTAATGGATTTTGAGTTTAGTTATGTTGTAATGGTACTTTGTCTGTAAAGCATCTCAGTACTTCTTCCTCCTTTGAATGAAACCTTTATTGCCCCTAGGGGAATTTGCCTTGCACAGAGAGCACTTAGTTTCTCTAAGTGAAAGTGAAAGGAAATTGTCAGATAAAATGTAAGAACTCCAAAAATATTGAATTTTAAATGTCATAGAAAAGAGAACAAGCGAAATCTGAAACTTGAGTTACCCGGACTGCAGAATATTTGGTATTTCTGTTAGAAAAAAGATTGAATAATATTTTTAAAAAAAGATCTAAATCCTCCCACTACTTCAGCAGTAAAATTACCAACTGCCTGATATGTTGTGTTTTTTCCTTCCCTGCAGCTCTGAAGAGGTCCTTTGAGGTGGAGGATGTGGACACTTCCTCTCACCTCTCCCCCGGCTCCCGTCGGACAACCAATTCCCCTCACCGCAACGCCATGTCTCCCACCAGCATCTACTACCGGGACCTGGGCACTGCCGCCACAGCAACCAACAACAACAACCTCAATTACACCCAGCCCCGCTCCATCATGGGCGGAGGAGGTTCCAAGACCCCAGAGCCTGTGTCACGCCGATCTGAACTTTCCATCGATATCTCCTCTTCCTCCAGCAAGCAGGTGGATAACGTCACCAGCCCCTCTTCCCAGCGCTTCGCCACCAGCAGCGCCCTGAAACGCCCCGAAGTCCTCGGTCACTCCAAGACCCCCGAGATGAGCCACAAGAGGGAGGTGACCTTTGCCAAAACACCCAATGATTCGCCGGTGATCCGCCGTAACGAGGGCAACAATAACAACAATGGCACCAGCAGGCCCCCCGAGCAGAATCACACTCGCAAGTTTGAGGCTCCCAGCCCTGGAGATGTCCGTAAACCTGAAATCAGCATCACCAAGGCACCGCCTGAAAACAACGGCCACCACCCAGCAGTGCACCACCCACATCACCCCAATCCTCACCACAACACCATCGTCACCACCTTCCGCTGCTCCTCACCCAATCACGCTGGGAGGAAATCACCTATGCATGGTAAGTTTAATCATAACTCAGTCTAACCCATCATCCTTCCAGCTTCATTAACATCTGTTAGTACTGTTCAGTGGGATAGCATAAACCATTAGCAGTAATGTGTATGGCATCATTCACATGTCCATGTGGAACATAATGGTTGTGTACAAGATATGTTTACAACTGTTTATGGAACAAAATCATACAGCAACCTTATGGCAAAAAAAAAAAATGAAGCCAATGCAAAAGTACAGAAAACTGCAGTTCCTTGAGTGTCCACTTGAGGTTGGCTCCAATAGCAAACAAATGTTCACGTATAAATATCCAAAAACAGTTTAAATAAATAAGTTTACAGCCTGGTACAAAACATTTTTTTAGGTCTCCATAGCTCAGGTCTTTATACATAAATCCGTACAGAGTGAATTTCTTTATAACTTATCTGTTTTGATAAAGTTTAGGCTGAGAGTTTTTACCTAATTAAGCATTATAAGTGTGATTTGACTGTTGTAGCTGTTTGCCATGAGGCTACGGACTGTTACTAAACTGACAGTCATCGTTGGGGTTCAAAACGCCTCTTCAAAAACCAAGGTGTGACGTCACTGAGGCTACGTCCATGTTTTATACAGTCAGCGGTAAAACATTTACCTTATTAACAATCATTTCTGTATAGAGCCAATTCATAACAAATGTTATCTAGAGACGCTTTACAAACAAAGACCTTAGTCATTGTTACTTCGCAAACCATGTAAAAAAAAAAAAAACCTTCTTCTTTCTTTTCAGGCTGATTTTTAGTCTTCAAAAATAACCAGCCAAAACCAAACTCTTAAAAGTGAACCAAAAGGTTGACCAGTGGAAAAAGACTTGTTTATTGCCTGTTTATTATCAGTTTATAAATGGAAAAAGGATACAGACACTTTATGTTCTCAGAACCATTTTGCCATAAAATGGTCAAAACAGAACACTATCCAGTTCATCATTAAATGCTTTTTTTTCCTCATTTATAGCATGTAGTTAACTGCTTTTGACCTACTTTTTATTTAGTACTTTAACATGGTACTTCAGTGTCGGCCCAATGAAGAGCCATGCTTTCATATGAAATGAAATTAGAGGAAAACTTTAGCCTTTCAGTGCATTGTAAATCATTTTGGTTTAATATGATCTTTGTTCCATACCCGGAAAAAATAAGACTTTTTATTGTTTACTGTTTTTTGAACTAGCCCTTCCTTACAAGTATTTCTAGTGTTACCAGTTGTTGTTTAGCTCAAGGACAAAGTTTTTGTGGGAATGAGATCAAAGTGTTGAACACTGTGAAAAGAAGTCTCTCAAGTTATAAAAAAAAAACGAAATTACTTTTCTATTTTGCTTTCAGGAAAAAAGCAACTTTGATTTTTTTCTGTAAGTTAAAGTACACTCCAACCCTACTGGGCAAAAAACATGTCACATTGTCTGACGTTTAGGTATGGCTTCATATCTTTCCTTTCCTTCACCGTTTACACTCAGACAACACACTAACCCCAGTGTCAGATCTCTCTCATTCAAGGGAAGAAATAGGAGCAGCTTGATAGGTCCAGTGTCTGCAAATCTGTCAGTAACACAAGTAACCATGTCCTTGGAGGCCTGTCCGTCCTGCAGACTTAATGTCTGTACTTGTGGTTAGCTATGTCTTCGCTTAATGCTGTATTGGAGCCGGGGATGGTTTTTGTGATGTGATGAAAGCCTGACCTTGGCAGCACCAGAACAGCAGTATGGTTGTCCAACAGTTATTAGTGCAACTCTATGTAACAGAGAAAGGAAACATTTTAGCCCACAGGGTTACATTAGTTAACCTTGCATTAGTGAGATAATGCAGCCGCAGCCACGTTAAAAGTTCATCTCTGAAACTGCATTCTTACTGCAAGCCTTAACGCACAACTCAATTTATTGCGGGGGACCATTTTTTTTTTTGTGAGGCCTGTATCAGAGTCCCATGTGAACTGGACAAACTCCTGAACAGACCAGCATGAGCAAAAGAAGAACAACAAAGCTGTCACGCACAACATGGTAGCTACCTTAAACTTGGCTTTAAGGCTAATGACTTTTTCTTGACTCAGCAGCCACAATCAGCGGCCACGTTCGGCCATTTCTTTTCATACGCTTTCAAAGGACGGTCAGTTATGATTCAACTCCTCAAGTTTTGCTCGTAAACAAAATGTCAGCCCATATATCTTTAAGGTCTAACACCACGCTGTCCCTCCAATGACTACGTCCATCACAGCTGTCTCCCATGTTTGTTTTCATTGAGTGGGAGTGACTGCTGCGCTGTCCCGTCCCTCCAGCGCAGAAATGTGAGTGTCACTCAAGAGTGAATTCACATGAGGTCATAGTGCAAAAGATGCAGCCTGTATCTTAACTAGGACAACATATATGTGGTGCCTTTTGTTTGGAAAAGATAAGACTCCATACGACTTGTGTGGTTCAAACGGACAACAAAAATATCAGATCTAAGTCACATAAGAGCAAAAGAAAAAAAAAACGAATTTGGGACACTTTTCTGCGGTATGAACTAGTCTTGTACTTGTACAAATTTGAGGCAGTGTATGCTTCCTGTTGCTGATTTATTTCTGTTTCCAAGTTGTATAATAAGGAAGTTTGAAAATAGGTGTAAATCAACTCATGTTTCTTTCAAATCCTTCTCCCTGGAGTAAGCCTTCTCTCCGAGTCCTGTCACTACTACCTACATATTTATAAATGTGTGGAGAGCATAATCAGATATTTCTTAACTTCAACATGTGTTTGCATGGTTATGATGTTTGAGCATAATATGGAGTGAAAATGACACAACAAGAGTGTTTAAAATGAGGCTGAGGGGATTTATTTGATAGTTCTTGCCAGGTTCATCATCATCACCACGAGCTACTCCTTCGACCCTGTCACAATGCTTCGCCTTAGTTACTTCATGTTAATTTGGAGAATACCTATTATTAGAGGTGCTCTGAGCATTACTGCTCTGTGTTTTATGCATGTGTGCCTTTAGTCACGTCCAACAATAAGTGGCTATTAGCATGAAGAATTACAAAACTTCAGTTCAAGGTTTTCTGTCTTGTATTGAATATATCTGTGTCCCCATCGTACCATTCACCACTTTTCTATGTAATTTAAGATTATCTCTTCCTGTCCTGCAGATAACTTGGCAATTAGATGAAGGGCTGCACGTTTTCTTCGGATTTCCCACAGTGCATTTATGTCATAGTGTGTATGTGTGTCTCTGCTTTAGTGTCATGTTGTACCCATAATGTTTGTATTTCATGTCACATTAAGTCTCTGTGTCCATGCTGAAGCTTTTCCACGGCTTTCTCCCAGATTATGGGGCAGGAAAACAATTATTGGTCCCTTAGGGGGAGGCCCTAATAGGAGTCTAAATGAAGGGTGACCTGCCTTAAGGGGCTGTGAGTGAGCCCACCCTGCTCTGTTACAGCACATTATCAAGAGAGCTAAAAAGAGTTTAAACCACTTTATGTTCCATAGACTTCTAGGATGGAAGTTATATCCATGACCCCAATACACATTGGTCATATCCCCTCTTGATACCACTATAAGGTTTTCTATTTTTCTCCTGCCAGGAACTTTTGGTCCGTGTCGATTTTGGGCACCCTCCGTGGATTGTTCATGCATTTTTAGTCTATTTTAACAAAAAAAATCTCAACTTTGTCAGATGAATCACTCATTAAAAAAACTTTGCGATGGACAATGTAAAAGCAGTCTGTCTCTGCAGCTCGATGTTAACCGCTTCTTTTGACACATAGCCTAGTTCACATAACGTCGGTACTAGAAATAGGGATGCTGAGGGTGCTGCGGTAGTACCCTTTAAAAATCTTGCAAAGTTAAACCACTGTCTGATAGACACGTTTAAACTTGTGTTTCCCCCTCTTTTCATGGGAAACATAAATGTAGTTTACCAATATATTTGAATTTGTAATTTACTGTGTTGGTCTTTAACTTCTCACACACAATGAGGTGTTTCTGAGAGGTCTTAACAGAAAGTAATCGAAGATGTTCGATCATCCTGTTAGAGAGGGGCGGCATCAGTACACTAGGATTTTGAATTTTGGCTGATTATTCATTTCAACTTTAGTCATCTTTAATTCAGCTCCTGAAAGAGAGCGAGGTAAAGAGAGCTTATATGAATTAGCAGGATGAGGTAGTGTGCCGTTACACACAGAGGTGGACGGTTAAGAAATAGAAACTTCATTCCATCATCTGACTCTATTTTTTCGAGGTGTGTAACCAACACTGACACAAGACAAATGATGTCTCACTTAAACAGCTCCAGCGTGCATTGAATCCACGCTTCACGCTCATTGCTCTGTTTATTATAAACTATAAACTGGTCATATGCTGCGTCTGTGTGAACGTTCAGTGTGAAGTTTGTCTGCTGAATTGTAAAATGTTCTTAAATTGGCATGAGCTGCCCCAACTATGACTTACTTCTATAGCAGTTTCAAGACATAAAAATGTAGTAGGTTATAAAGAAGCATCAATATTTATTTCAGTCTGTTTCATAACCAGCTAAAAGACCCCTCACTGGAGCTTTAACATAAACATGAAACCTTGTATGTGCAGTTGGCAGCATTACATGTACAGATCATGTAGTGTTGTTTTTCCATACAGCTGTGAACTGTGTTTGTCTATTAGATAAGCTGCTTTCCTGCCCATTCAGTTTTTCCAAAAGGAAATGGCATCACACATCGTTGTGCGCACACACATTTTCACAAACATATACACACGCACACACACACACATACGCACACACTAAAGTGCACGAGTTATCCTGTGCTTCCTTCCTTGTTCTGTCAGCGTGATTGTTGCCCTCGCTCTGTGACCTCACTGCAGGGTGCTTCCTCTCTCAGGGGTCATGTGATCTAAGTCAGTCAGCTTCCTCGTAAATATCCTTCTGTACTTTGATCCAAATATCACAGGGAAGGGGTAGACACACAGGGGTGTTTATTCTAAAGGTCAGCGTGAAATGGTTGTGATCTCACACCAGCACACCTGTAGTGAGCTGCAAGTGTTGAAAGATTACTGAGAAGCAAATCCATGATGTTGTCTTTTTTAAGCAAACATGTGCTTCCTTTTGTGTTTGTGTGACTTTATGAATTTCTCTATTTAAAGTAAATCTCTTTGGGGTGTATTGGGGCCCTAGGCAAAGGCCCCTTCCAGTGAATTTTCCTCGTTCTTTTTCCACCCCCAGAAGGGTTACTCCTCTTCATTTTCCTTCATTGATACATTTTGGTTTTCAAAGGAAATTGCTGTAACGCTTAGCAGGGCATTGAGAGTGAGTGCTATCAAATGGGGCCCCCATAGGCAGATTTTCTACTGTCGTTGCAAAATTTGCACAATTTGAGGCAATGCTGTGGTTTCAAAGTTTGTCAGCCGTTGTGGGCCCCCCTACTGGTCCCAAGCAGTTGCCTGCCTTGCCTGTTGACAAGCAGCGCCTCTGATTATTGTGATCTCATATTCAAAAGATCCAAACCCTTATTAACCATACTTGACAGATGGGTGTTTTTCAAACCTCACTCAACAACTCCTAAAAATATCCTGACGAAAAACAACCTTGATCACATCTGTCCTCAGAAATTTCTCAGCAATCATTTTCTTGCATCCATTTTCCAGCGTAACACAGCACAAAAGCAGCTTCACTCAGTCTCTCTATTTGCTCATGGACCTGTGCAGCATTTGATAATGGCAAACACAATATTATCATATACAGACTTCATAAATGTGTGGTCCTCTCTCGACATGACACCGGCAGGATCAATTTCATAGTATGCACAAAAACTAATCTGCCTGGTGTATAGAGAGCAGCTTTAAAGTCTATGTTCCCATGCAAGATGCAAAAGTGGTCTTGAGAGCAAGTGAGTAGGGGAAAGACAGTAAAATTAAGAAACGTAAAATTGTGATTAACCTCATGTAACTTTAAAAACCAACCAGTGTGCTTGAAAAGCAACAGCTAACTTTAGATGAGCAACAGTGCACTATGAAACGACCTGGCTTTTACCACCGTTGGCTTGTATAGACTTAAACTTTGATAGTGATCTCATATGACTGATTTATTTTGTATCATATTTAACTGCTTAATTTATTTAAATTATTTTAAATTCATTTATTTTTGTGCCATATTTAATTTTCAGCACTTGTAGTTGTATTTTAAGTAGGCTTCTACTGGCATTATGTAAATCAAGTTTGATTTGATTATACAAGTGTTGCCCAAGGCTCTACAATTTAAAGTCAAGTTTCCAAATTGTGAGATCAAATCAAATGTTCAGCAATAACCTTTAACTGTGAAACAACCTTGAGTGCTTGAAGAGGTGCAGGACCTATATGTTTTGATTTTGTGATTAGATATGAGGCTGTTGTACAGGTAAAGAAAATGACAAGAGGACAGGAAAGAAAAACCTCGGCCCATCAGGGTCACTTCAGGCTACAGACAGCAGACTCATTCTGATTGGCATCTGGCCTGCTCCTGTGTGTTTAGCCAGACGGAGAACCTTATCTTGACAGCCAGGCCTGCTGTTCATCAATCCATCACACAGTGCTCTATCTAACATCTTGAGACAGAGAAGACCACCTGTGGTCAGAAATAACACTTTTCTTATCACTTTTTAGAACTGCTTTCAACATTTTAGAACCCTTGTTCAGCAGGAGACCAACCAACTTTCCAAAGACTTTTTATTTACCTTCATATTTTCCAAGACCAGTCAGATATTAACATTTCAAAAAGCCTGACCCTGTTGGTATTTTGTTGGAAAAAAACAAATAATTTTTCCCTAAAGCTGTTGCTCAAAATATTTTAGGATTGATTCAACATTGAAACATTTCAGCTTTTGCAATTGTGAAGAACACTTTTCTTTCAAAAGCAGGATGACTTACTTTTTATTGACTGTAATTAGCCTCTGGAAAGGTCTTCAGATAAAGAAGATGACCATAAATAGTCTTGTTATCACTGGGATGATAACTGGTATAGGTTACCATTCTGGTCACTTCCAATAACCTTTATTTAGAACTCTTTTAGTCGTAAATGAGAAGGAAGTAGATGTTCAAACTGAGGAAGAACTGAAGTTCTGTTTGTTTGAATGTGTCCTAATGTTGCCAATTCAAGAGATAGTCTCAGTACATTTATTTTACTAACTAGGCTGAAGCTATTGTAGAAAAAAACTTACATAAAGCCATTTGTCTTTTATTTGGATTGACCTTCTCAAAGTAGAGAGGAGGGACCAATGGAGGGTGCGGGGTAATTTGTGTCTGCCTGTCCATAGGTTAGGAAAGGGCAAACATAAACACACTTTCTTCTTCCCAAATTGTTGTCTCTCATCGACACACACCTACACAGGCCCAAATACACTCATACATGAATCCTGAGGCGAAGGCTTATCCGAGGTCAATCCGCTCCCCATGCAATTACTCTGGACTGATCCCAGACCATTACTCAGTTTGACCTGTCAGCTAATTACCAAGTGGGGAAAGAAGTGAGGCCAAAGAAAAGGAAAAGGAGAGTTTACAGATGATGCTTTTGATAGGGAATTGTTACTGATTTAGAATAAGATCGTTTGAATATTAATATCTATTTCAAAAACTATTTGAGTTTAAACTGAAAGATGCATTAGTCTCATTGCAATAATTCACGACATGTTCACAATCAGGGCTGCACACCTAATAAAATGTGCAATAATTAATGAAAAATGCTGTAAGCCATCCACTTTGGGCTTCTACAGCAAAAACAGTCATTGGTTAGCTATTTGTTTCCCAAGTGGCAGCTACTCCATATTCTTGGTGAAAGCCAAGCAGCAACAATTTGTGTTGAAAAATGAAGCCAATGCAGAAGTGCAAAAAAAAAACTGCAGTTCCTTGAGTGTCCACTTGAGGAATGCTTAAAAGCCAAGGAAATCCCATATTAGAGCTTATATTAAAATGCCAGTTATTACAGCAGAAATAAACTTGTTTACAGCATGGTTAAAAAAAATGTACACATGCAGTTTAATGTCAAGGTATTAAGATTTGAAACTGCTGTGACTCTGAAATAATTTGTCATTATTTTTCTCTAACTGTTGGTGAAATTATTCTGGAGGTGGTATCATATTTCATAACATCTCTGATTGAATGACACAAAATAAGTGGCTGAGTTTTTAATCTAAAGAGTAACATGCTTCATAACAGGGATTACATGTATTGCTTTTGAGCAAATATGACTGAAACAACTCCCCCTTGTTCTGTTTATCATTTGTTCTGGAATTTAACCTTTTGGATGTGGAAAAGACTTCAAACCCCGAGACCTTCATCCCACTTCAACACACGCTGGTTTCGAATCAGCGTCGGCACCACTTTGTACTTTTGTTAAAGACGTAATATTAGTGGAAAAGGTGACATTAGTCCTACAAAGAGAACAGGTTTTTTTTTACACATTAAATAGAGGAAATTGGGTAATGCTTCATGCTTAATTTTAATCCGAGCCAGCTGTCTCATTAAAGAGCTGAGTTGATTCATGGAGACCGTCATAACAAATAATGAAACAGAGGTAACCTTCAAATCTGTGTGTCCCTTCATTATAAGAATCTTTAGCTAGACATTAAGTGTGAGTCATTAAAGCGAGGAGATGAGATAGAAACTCAACTTTTTTTTATGTTTGTCTTTGCCTAAAGATGACCGCATGATGACTTTCTTACGCTGAGGCAAATCTTGTCATCGTCTTTCTTTGACAAACAGCGCTCTGAGTGCTCTTGCTCATTTGAAGTCGGTGAGCCTCAAGACTCAACTGTAACGTCTAACTTTTCAGCTGAAAAATGTCCCACAGTGATAACACTGACAAATGTCACTTCTCATTATGTTGAATATTATGACTTTCATTGTTTCACTATCTCAAACGCGCCACCAGGAGGCAGTGTGAGACATACCAAATCTGCTCTGACACCGAAACTGGCTTCTTAAAAATGTATTTCCTCTCTTTTGAAGCCTGAAGAAAAGTCTTGATTTCAGCATGCTATCTTTAGTACTGCTGCCCCTTTTCCAGAGGATTAAGCCTGATAAAAACCACTTCAGAAGCTCTGACCACACATGTGTATTGTAGCAGAAAAGCATCAGACACAGAGGTCAGCCTTTTTCCTTTCATGTTTTTATCAAAGTTTTTAACACTCCAATGCATCACAAAGATAGAGGCATATTCTAAATACTGTCGTTTTCAGTCTTTGAAGTGTAGTAATAAAACGGGCAGTAATAACAAAACTTGACATGAAAGGTTTTCTCGTTTTTATGAACTTTGTATATTGGGGGAGGAAGACGGAGGAGCTGAGAGAAATGTGAAAGGGAGAACCTTTTTGCCTCAGATAAGTAGACACACAAACTAGTTCACACACACACACACTCACACACAGCTGCCCCCTCTCCCCCAGATAAAGCTTTCGGAAGTTGAAGTTTACATTGAGCATCTGGGGGAAGTCAAGGGTTAAAGAAGTTTCCCACCACTGCAGAAAGACCTTTGTCCGCTTTAGTCATCTCACCAAATCCCACAACTGTAGTAAACAAACCCCCCATCTCAGCTTTATTCACTTTCTCCTGCCTGCTGTAAAGTCAACACATTCATGCATTTTACCTCTACAGACATGTTAAAGCTCACACAAAAAAAAAGATAAAAAGATGGACGGCACAACTGCTCTCCAAAAGTGAAGCCACAATTTTTGGAGCTCCCCCTGCTGGCTGGCTGCGGCATAGGAGATAAGCAACACCTCCTCCATGTTAGCAGACAGGACATGGGTAGAGTTATACATGAAAATACATTGTTTCCAACATGGTTTCTGTCATCATGGTTAGTTCTTAGGCTGGTTTATGTGTAGTGTTGATATGTAAAAGTGAACTTATGTGAACTCTATATGTAAAAGAGTGAGTATAACATCATGATTTACAGCTATTTCTAGCGTTCTTTTCTGGATTAGCAGTTTACTTTGCAGCACTCAGAGCACGTCTTGGCTCCAAATAATGTCACAGGTGCAAAATGTCAGCGCCTGTCACTGATGGTTTTTTGGCTTCATTTTTGTACATAAAAAGAGATGTAGACGTATTGTCAAAATGTATATACAGTCAGTGTTTCAAACACAAACACACATCGCACAGATCATTTCCTCTCAAAACACCGGAGACGAGACTTTTAAAAGAATGATCACTAAGTCTTCCATGGAAAGTTTAGCAAAACTGACGAACTTTGGAAACCCACCATCACACAATCGCCATCAGAAAAAAGCCAAATTGTCGGATATAAGCCATCAGAGTCTGATGAGACAAAATGAGACTACCTTTAGTCTCAGCTGACACTATCTTCATTAATCTGCGTCTTCTTTGGGTGAATCCTCCCTCTCGTTTATCCATATATAACAATCTGCTGCTGATTCTTTGTCCAAGAAACTGATGGAAATGTCATGTTCCTCATCTTGGCACTGCTAATGAGGGAATGAAGCCAAAGTTACTAATAGAGCCTTGAAATTGATTATAAAAACCAGAATGCCAGCATGAGTGTTTTTACAGTGTCAACACTGTGTGTTTGTGTACAGACAGATGGCCATTTATGCCATAGTCCTGCCATCTGCTGAAATGAATCCATGACAGTACACGAGGAGGCGGAGGGATTCCTGTAACAGGGCATATCTACGTCTGCATGGAGAAAGTGAGGAATGAGACCAATGAAAGGGTACCATCTTGTCACTTAAGTTACATTAACCACAACAAATCAAACAACTGACTGTGCGTCCTACACTGTGATGATATTGTGATGTAGAAAATGGACATTTCAGAGCAGGTTAAAGCAGATTTGCATTGAGATAAACTCAATTTAGTGCCGCAAGAATCATTACCACTGCCTTTTAGTCACATAGACCTGGGCAATAGATTATCAATGCATCACGATCCAAGATGAGTACCCAATCCTCCCAATCATTAATAACTAGTAGACATAACCAGAATATTATTGGTAATCTTTCTATTCTATTCTAAATAATAAAATAACATTTGTTTTGCAATTTAGTATTGCACTATGCAGAGTTTTTATACAAGTATATTTTTTGGGCCTTTTTGCCTTTATTGGACAGGACAGTTGAATAGGGAAATGTTAGAAGTAGAGAGTGGGGGGATGACGTGCAGGGAAGGGCCGAGGCCGGATTCAAACCCACGGTTGCTGCAATGAGGACTATAGCCTCTGAACATGGGACTCGTGACATAACCACTAGGCTATCTGGTGCCCTACTATGAAGAGTAGGGCACCTGTGAGGAGTTTTTTAGCTGATTATGAAACAGACTGAAATGAATACTAATACTTCTACAGTATATGACCTAACAATCAAACAAGATGTATTATTTCTTTGTCATCATTTTTTATACCTGTAATTCTGCTGATGGGTAGGTGCTCTTTTGCTTTAGTACCCTCATCTTCGCACAATCACAGATGAATGTTTCTAGTTGCCAAGTGAGATATGTGCAGACATTCTGCTTATAGAGGAGTGATTGGTGCCTCAGATGGGAATGTACATGAAGACTTAATTGAATAATTAAGTATGTTCAAGGCTTTACTTTGTAATAATTGGCACAGACATTGAACACACTTAAAACTCATTTGAGACGTGATCATATGTCAAAACTGAGGTCTGCAGAGCTCAAATGAGGGATTTAGAGCATAGTGCTGCAGCTTTGGGGTTTTATGGGCAATTAGCTTCCTTGGAGAACACCACTATCTGCTGAGGGGAGGCTTGGCGGAGGAGTCTGGAGGAGCTGCGGGTGAACTTTGACTCCGAGCCTCGATGGCGTGAAGTGCTTTGTGATGCTACACGGCAGACTGCAGATGTCAACATCGCTCAGGAGGGCAGGAAGAGGCAAATGGAGGAAGCATCTAAGTATAATTTGCAGGGAAATGGCGAGTCACACCATGGCAGATTAAACCTTAATATTTGGAGAAAGACTGGGATACTACTTTCCGTTGCAGTCCTGTTAATGTCTGAGGGGATTCCAAACGATGATGGTTTGTGATCTGTAATAGCATAATAGTCTCGCTCTGCCTCTGCACAGGGAAGATTTTTATTATACATAATTAGCATCATAAGTGGCCTAGATGTTTCTGGAAGGCATGCAGCGACCGCACAAAGAGTTTAATCACAGAGCTCCTTCCTTTTCGTCTTCCCTTCGCTTTTGGAGTTGAGTCATCCCAAACCCTTCGCCCCCACAGATCCTGCAAGGGGCCAGGGATTCCCCAGAAGGCCGATCCCTTGGAGTCGCTGTGTTTATTGTTCATCAGGGGAGGCTTTGAGCCCGGGACATCAGAAATAGAGAGTACGTGTTGGTGTGTGTGTGAACGGGGAAGTGGAGTTTGTTAGATTAGCTCTCGTTCATTGACAGAATTGGAAAGAACTTAACGGCAGTTGTGACATAGAAAGAACTTGCCGTCTTTCTAACCTCATCAGACATTTGTTTTTCTTGTTCAAACTTATTGGAATCATTAAGGGACGATACAGAAAAAAGGGGCAGACATGGCTTCTACTTGCAGCGAGATCTACAATGACTATGAGGTGAAAACCCACTGTGAGTATTTGTTAGCATTCATTTGTGTCTTTTGGATAGCTTGACTGTTTAAAACTATGGTAAGGCAAGAGGGACGACTGGTTTCCATTAAGGGCAATCAAGCTCAGGCAGGATGTATCCTCTTCAGATGGGGACGTGAAATGGGAAGTGGATGAACACACACATAGGAATATGCAGGTTGACCATTTTCCCCTCGGCCTTTTTTCATTTCATTGCTAAACTCTTTGTTTGGTTGAAACTGATTTGCTGACTGGACGCTATTCAACAACTTCCTTTTAAAAATGTATGTTTATTTCTCCTAAATTGGAGAAACTGGTTATTGTCTGAGTGTTGCTATGGTTTGATTTTAAAGAAACAGTACTTTTTAAGCTGTAAGAGCTACTCTTTCCATCCTTTAAACGTATTCCAGCTGGGAAAGCTTTGCCAGCTTTAAACAGACTAAAAGACATCTTGAGCTAACACTTCCCTATAAACAAATACTCTGACAGCAAAATCAGGCCAGTTTATCTTCTTTGCGGTCATCATTGTAATAACAGCGCTGAGTTTTTATTGTTGAAAGGCTGGTGAAAAAGCAAACCCGGGCCTGAGTTATTGTAACCTTGAAGTGAAATGTTCAGAACGTAACCTGGAGGGGTCGAGGAATTTTACTGTCGATTTGTGAAGTAGCCCGAGATATATAGAATCTATCTGTACTGTTAATGTATGTTCGGTGATTTGAGTCAGAGGGGGGAAGGCTGAGTCCTGGAGGCCACATTAGGGTGTTTAGATCCTCCGTCATCACACACATGCTGTCTCCATTTGAGCCACAGGGGAGCAGAGAAACCACAGCCAAAATAAAAGCATAACAGGAAGCCTCCAACAGACACAGCTATCTCCCCTCGAAGATATCCAAGCCAGGCCAGATGTTCTTTCTCTTTCCCCTCCTTACCCATCCTACCCCCCAACCTCTTCCTACTTCAACTCTGTTTTTCGTTACTTTCTCTTTTCCTTACACCCTTCCTTCATTCTTCTTCTGTGCCCCTTCTTCAGCGTGTGTCACTGATGAGGGTTAGTCACTCCTTGGCCCCGCTGAGTCATGTCGATGACTCTTTAAATCAGCTCCATATGTGCTCTGCCATGATTTGCTGGCCTTTGGCAATCCGCCTTGACCTCACTGAGCTCCTCAATGAGGCTCACAGCGAGTCATTACAGCGTATTAGTCTTTGATTACCTCTGGTATCCACATGATTTGATGCTTGCTATACCTGTGTTTGAGATGTTTCTCTATTTTATAAGACAAATAATAAACACAACTCAAATGGCTTGCTTTCAGATTTGCAAAGCAGCAGTGAGTGCATGATTTCTGCAAAAACATGGGACTTTTGCTTGAGCTTTTTGCTTTAAATTAAAATATGGAGGAACATTTTTCACAGTTTTCTGTAATTGAAAGAGGGGTTTTTTTTCGGTTTAGGCTTTTAACACATGCATAACATCATTTTGCATGTCCCCTGCATTACACAGTAAATCACCGGGCTCTCCATCTAATTGAATTTATATTTTGCTCAGAGCTTCTTTTAAGGCTTTGAGGATGACTAATAAAATAAAACTCCTTCCATGAATCAGACCTCGCTTTTGATCTTTGGTTCCCTCAAAAGGAAATTGCATCTTAAGACACTGGCGGGTCAAAGGTTTAAATGACAACTTTGTTTATTGTTTAGTGAGGGATATATGGGAAATGTTGTTTTTACTGATGAGATATAGCAGGAATGTTTTAGATTATTTTGGCCAGAACCCCAAAAAGGTTGTTCTTCAGGCTTGCCAGACAGCGAAAAACATTTTCTGATTGTCCTGTTTCCACAATGGAGATGTGCCACTGGCAGATTTAGGATCCTAATCATAAGAAGAAAGGATTTGTTGAGAGAGGCCCACTTCCAGACTCACTGTCTTTCAGTAGATGTATCTATATCGACTAGCTCCACTTGCAAGGGTTGTGCAAGTTGAAAAATACAACCAAGGCTCATTAAATGCTAGTATGTTGCTGTGCTAAGTAGAGAATGGTTTAGTTTCTTACTCTGAACAAGCTCTTACGTCCATTGAAAGTCAGCTGTGGAATAAATGCATGCAGATGTGAATTCATTCAGTGTTGAATTAAATTAAGCAGATTTTTTAAAAGACTTTAAAATGAAAAATAAAAACAATAATACAATAGAAAAACACACAGAAAGTTATAGATTTCCTTTGAAACCGCAGCCAACTGTGAGACTCAGCTGTGACAGGAAGGAAGCCTTTTCTGCTGAACGATATGACAATCTCTCTCTGGCCTTCAGTCTGTGTGCTGATGGGTAAAAAAGTAGACCCATAAAAACAAAGGAGCAAAATAAATCCCGCTCTCCTCCCCGTCAGTCAATATTAAATCCATTCTATTACCAGAACCTCCATTTAATCATAAAATCGTACTTAGATAACAGATTTCCACATGCTGCTTGCATTAGAGTTGTGCAGACGGCGGGGTTGGCTGTGAGAAATGTGAATCTCTCTGTTGTGGGTAAACTGGGACACAGGAAGCACAGCAGAGCAATGCATGTTTCCAAAGAACATTTCAAGTTTTGGAACCACTTTATCTTTTTTATTGCCAATATTGGCTTTAGAGCAGTGAGCTCCAGTGCTCATTGAAGTTGTTGATACTCAAGTTTCGTATATTTCTGTAAGCTGCAGCAGGTTACCACAGTGTTTAGTGGAAAACAGCAGCACACAGCGTGCACAGCCCTCAATGACAATCACATAGAAATTCTTCCTTCAACACAGATTTACGTCTTAAAATGCTTTTCATATGATCATTTGGTTTGAGTTTCGCTAACACTTAGCATAAAGACAACAAACAAGTCTTTAGTATTAACCATAGATGGTATAAACAAATGAACAGCATGCCTCAGCCTCCTCCCTTTGAGCAGGGTGAAGCTCAATATGTCAGCGCCCATCACAGTATCCATGTGACAGTCGCTGACATATTGAGGATTGGCAACCAGTCTCCCAGTATGTGTTCGACTGGGTTAGCCGGGGTATTAAAGTAACGTCACTAGCACCAAGTGAAACACACATTTGATTTATTTGAAGTACTATTTGTACTATAAGCTAGTGTAATCATGGTGACATCTAAATCTGTAGCAGCAATGCACTTCGTTTACAAGAGATGCCTCCTCTCATTGGCTCAAACTGAATCAGCCCAGATAGAAATCTTTCTAAATGGCATGGATGGAGGACCAGAACAAAAAAAAAAAAAAAATGGGCTACAGGACTTGTAACTGTTCCCAGACTGGCTTCTAAGCTAATTTCCTGTCGCCTTTAGCTACATTTTTAAGGCTCATACGCAAAATTGATTATAGTATCAGTTTTGTGATCTAAGCCATAGCAGGAGAACGCATGGTTTAGAAAAATGTCATACATGATTTATCTTTATTTTTTTCCAATTAGGGCACTGGTTTAGCTCAGTTGGTTGTTCTGGTGCCCCATGCATGTACAGAGGCTACAGTTCTTGTTGTATAGATCCAGGAGTTAGGCTCCGCCCCTCGGCATATGGGGCATGTTATCCCCCTCTTTACCTTTGTATCATGTCCCTCCACTGCTTTCCAAATAGTAAAGAAAACGTGGGGAAAAAAAATGTATCTTGGAAATGTTTGTACCAATTTAGTCACAGCTTAAGTCATTGTTATGAGGGATGGAGGATTGAAGGAGGGACATCAGCAAACATTTTAAGCACACACACACACACACACACACACACACACACACACACACACACACTCAAATCCGGAATTTACTCTGTGAAACAAACAGTGGGAGAGAGAGGGAGCAGATGGACACACACAAGGACGAGTGAGTAAGAAGGATATAAACCTTTTCTCTTGTTCAAACACAGAGGACCGCACACACACACACACACACACACACACACACACACACACACACACACACACACACACACACACACACACACACACACACACACACACACACACACACACACACACACACACACGCATATACACTCATACAAACACACACGCAGAGCTTTTCCTCCTGCGGGTTATCTTAATCACACGTGGTTTGAGATAGCCTGCTATTCCCACAATGTTCTCCATTCACTTTCTCTTGAATGAGGGGTGTGGCTGCTGAATGCCTTGGTAGCCACTTGGGAAGGTGGTCACATGACTGAGATGTGGGCGTGGCCTGGGGAGCAGCAGCAGCAGCAGCAGCTTCACCAGCTGGAGCTGTGATTGAGAGAGGAAGAGAGTGGGAGAGAGAAGACAGGAGAGAAAAGGGTTGGGTGAGTTGCAGGTTTTTAATGTTTGCCATGTGCTTTACTGTGTTAGGAGTGGAACTAGATGATTTAGGAAGAGAGAAATAACGGTGAAAAAAGAGGGGTAGAGGAACAAAAGGGAGGGAGAGAGAGGCTGTTGGAGTCAAAGTTAGTTTGCCATGTGTGTCATGTGTGCAGGAAACTTTTTAAAACTTTGAAAGTTTTAAAGCTGTGAGTTGGAGAATGTGTTTGGCAGGAAAGCTCAAGCAAACCCTGTGTAGTTTCTTTCTTTCTTCTTTCATTTTCTTTCTCAATCTTTCCGCTTCCCCATTGTTCAGCCATCAGAGAGAGTTTGGGGGGTCGAGCACAACCACTCTTCCCCCCTCTTCTTAGCACACTCCCCTTCCTACCCTCTCCTTTTCTTTCTCCCTTGCCCTCCCATTGTGTGTCTTCAGCTCTGGAGCATGCATGGATAATCAATCTGCCATAATGGGCCTGAGTGTTGACCAATCAGAATGGACCTTATTACTTTTAAAGATCTCAGGTCTCCCGGGCTCTCTCTCTCTCTCTCGCTCTCTCTCGTTGTGTTTTCTCCTCGAGCTCCAGCGCTCGTCACATCAGACGGAGTTTGCAGCCTGACTTTGATCCAGTGCAGTGGATTAGCCAGGCACTGATGGAGCAAAGCTGTTTTTGACGTGATTTAATTTTGACAATCCCCTGCGTCCGCTCTCCGGAGAGTTTGTTGCCAAGTTCAAGGGGAGGTGAGGAGTCAAACAGGTCATGGTTTCACTTTGAGTTTTGCTTTTCCCTCTGGGAATTGTGCAATCCCCCCCCCCCCCCCCCTCTTCTCAGGTTCTTTCGGTGGGAAAATTAGAAAACGATGTTGCGGTTTGCCACTTAACTGCACTTAAGAGCCCCTGAGGACAGTAAATCTATTGAAAAAACATCTTTGGTGTTTTCAGGGCATCACATGCACTTCATTGACTCAGCACTTCAGCGTCTGAATAGCTTTTTTTCAGATGGTGCATCCAAAACTCCCTATCTTGTGTTTGCTAAAGAAGTCGAACCAAGAAGTCGAAACGAGCGTTCTGTTTGTAGTCTCCATGTGGAGATATTTTGGCGAATTTGCAAAAAAAAACCCCACAAACATATTGTCTTCATTTGCGATGTAATGCTTTTGATTTTGAACTTTGAGAATACCTCAGAGTCACGACACCTTCAAAGTATCACTCAATTCAGACAATTATTTGGATTTATTTCTATCAGCCTTCAGCGTTGCCTCTTTTCTTATTTACGTATGGTCTTTATACACCTCACCAGAGATGCCAGTAAAAGCCACTTTGCTATTAATGGCAGTTAATTCACATGTTTGCTGGTAAATCGATCAAAGAAAAAGACTTACCTAGGTTTTTTGGGTAGTGACATGCAATAAATATCACCTTTTCTATGCTATTTCATTCTGTCAACGTGATATCCAGCCTGCTCCTGTTTGTCATATCATATTCATTTTTTTTTTTTTTAATCTATTTCAAGGAACCTGAAATGCAAAAGTTGTCATTTTGTGCTGCAGGTGAAAAATCCTTTATGATCCTTCAAAGAGAAAGACACCCTTGTGTAGAAAAAAAAAAAGAAGCCAACCCTGTTGTTCCCATCATGTGGGAGCGTTGAGTTGCACTTTCAGCCTGTGTCTTTGACCAAAGAATTTCCCCTGAAGGCAGAGGAGGGGAGAGGGGGAGATGAGCATGATGAGTATGTTTTACAGTCAACAACCGGGATGTTTGTCTGAAAATACTCTTTCCCACATGACATTACATCTTCATCCTTTGGCTGATTGTTTCCATGTGTGAGACAAATATAGTCTTATCTTATTTCTGTAATTAAAAAAAAAAAAAAAAAAGACTTGTTAATACTGTTACTCATTTTAGTTTCACCTTATCAGCACATAAAAGTAGAAACTATGAACCAGCAGGGTTTTTGTGTTGCAGAAAAGCAAAAGGAAACAAGCATGTCTCCCACTGCGTCGCACTCTCGTTGCCCACAGATGGAGGATGTTTTCTGTTCCACATGTGTGTCTCAGGGGGGAGGAAGTCAGACGATGTCATGTCCTGTCAGAGGTGACAGGTTGCGGGCCTGTCATCACTGGAGGGGGAGGGCATGTGTGATGCTTTCATCTACAACACTGAAGCAGTGTGATACCTCAAGGCATTATGGGTCATATGTCACATTGTTGTTGTTTATTCTAGGACGTTAAAATTCATTTGAAGGAACTTTGCCTGTGGCTTTATTAAAACAAGCAAATGGTTATGGTTTCTCTTGAGGATGAGGACTGATGAAGAGAGCTAAGTAGCTGCACTCTCAACAGAAAACTTGCTGGTGTTACCCAGTGCAAACGGACATCGTCACATGCAGAAGTCTTTCAGAATAGTTTCTCATTTCCTCTTATCAAGCGGTACCCAACCGTGATATATTCCAACCAGCTGACCCCGATTCCCACTTCATTCATGGTGGCTGCAGCATGGTTCTGTTTGTCCTGTACACTGTACCCATTTCCAGTTCCCTCTCCTGCATGCAGCTCTACAGCTACACCTTCCTTCTTCCCCCTTTGTGTTTCTCAGAAATGATTGAGCTTTGTGTTAAAGCGGTGCTTGCTGCCCAGAACAGCAGGCTCTAACAGTTGTACTCAGAACCACAATGACAGTCCTGCTGTGTTCAGCTTTATGTTCTCCTTTTCTCAGTCTCTGCTTACAGCCATCAAACCCAGAGTCTTGTTGTGTTTTTTGCTCATCTCTGTTATTGTAGCATCAATATTACATCTCACCTCACCGTGGTCATGCCCTTTCTCTCGATAATCTTCAATCTACAGCTCTTTGCCTCTCTTTCCACCTTTTTAAATCTTTGTGGAGGTGTTACGGGACATGTCATTATCTGCACTAGCAGAAGTTTCCGTGTGGAAAGCTGTTTTTCAACACCGAGCAGCAACACCATCTGCTTTGCTCCACATCAGGCCAGGGGTCGCATTCTCAGTGGGCCGTCACGAGTGACAAGGCGCAAAGATGAAGTGGGCCACAAGCATTCTTTCGTTTAGACCTTTTCTGAAGTGCTGATGTGTGTTTGTGTCAGCCGTAGCTGTTTGTCAAAACTCGCCGAACCTCATCGATTTTGCACGACGGGGAGAGATGTAATGATGGAGAAACACGTCAGGATTTTTAATCAGCACGTTTGTTTGGTGTCGGAGTGCGGATAAGGGAGTGAGAGAGATGGATTTCCTCTTGGATGTAGATGACAGCCCGGAGAGAACGTCCCCTATCCTCCCTGCTGGCCTTCTGTGGACCTCTCTCTGTCTCTACGCGTTGTAAACCAACCGTTGTGTATCTCCCTCAAACAGAATGCAACGTAGCATTAAGCTAGCTAACCCAATCTCCGGTTTTTGCAGTCTGTTATCGGACATGACAGGACTGCAACATTTATAACTTTTTGGAAAGACACCTTGAAAGCAAAGGACGTTTATTTTAGGTTAGTTCAATTCCTTCCGTAAGCATTCAACCGCATAAACTGTTTCATGATGTAACAGCTACGAGCTATAATTGATTTTTTGGGATTTTTCTACTATGGACCAACACAGAATACCTCCTAAGTCAAAGGAGAGCGATATAACGTGGTACTCAACATTCTTTAGAGATACAAATATGAAAAGCTCAGAGTTTTTTCCTTCTAGTGTTGCAGGTTAGCTTTGGCATCCCAAAGCTAACCTGCTCCTGTTTGCTAATCAAATGGTACAAATCCCAAATAAGTCGATTTTAAATTCCAGATTGTAAGACAGTGAAATGTAGAAGTCCAGGTGAGGTTAACATTTATGCAAGGCGTTGTGAAGAGATGAAAATACTGCCACATGGGCTGCTCCTTTGAGATGCTAACTGTGCTTGTTTACTTCCAGGTAGTAGAGCGAGGAGAAGGCTGCAGCCAGTCTATGGCAACAACCATCGCTTGTGATGGGAGGCTGTGTTACAGTTTCAGCCAAAAATCTGACCCTCATTGCCGGCCACAGATAAAACATGGTGATTTGTTTAACCGACTAGTAATTCTGGTGCTGAATAGTGAGGGTGAATTTGTTTAACTGTTTAGTTGGCTAGTTAGCGCCTCTTACACTCTATCAAGAAAAATCAAAAGATAATATAAATGATGCAAAGCTTTTATTTGAGACTCAAAACAAGCAGTTTCTTCACCTGACTGAACTCATATTAAAAAATGTACATGATATTCACCTGTGAATATGGTAATTCATGTACCACACTTATTCTGTCTCGATCCTCCATCTTTTTTTAACCAGACGGTAGCAGGCATAAAACTTAATGATCTTTTCCTTCTCAGTGGTAGCCTTCAAAGCGCCAGTGGAAATATCATCTCCGGTTTAGAGGAGAGAGTCAACAGAGAGAAAAAGAAAACAGAAAGGTGGGGAGAAATAGAGGACCAACACACGCACATGGACATACACAGAGTATTCAACCAGAACTGCAGTAGGGCAGAGATGCCAAGTTTTAACCTCATGGGAGCCATGTTTTTTTTTATATCAGAGCTTTCAGATTGCAGACAGTTTTTAAGGGCTGACAGTAACAGAGTGTGAGTGGAAGAACAGACATGATACCTTCTTTTCCTAAAACACAACTCCCTAAGGAGTAAGTGGACAGCTTTTCACCATATGCTGAGGCTTACGCAGGACACACAGTCGAGGAATACTACTAGTGTTCGGAGGCGAGGTTCACTAGAAAAATGACATTGCATGCAAAAGTTACAAGATTAAAATCACAGTAAACAAGCTCATTATTACATTATAGTGGAAGCCTCAATTAAATGAAATTGCAGGCATGGCAGCAGCAGAATTCCCCTCACAAGTCACCAGCATGAGTGTAGCATGCACATCAAATCTGAAGAAACAGTTTGCACAATGAGCAGTTTGAAACCAGAACTGAAAACACATTATGGTCAACTATAAAACCCTCCCACATAGACCGGTTCTTTATGCAGAGTGTCAGTCATAGACCACACCATTAAAACAGTTTGGCTCATCAGCAATAATTACACGTTGTGTCTGCCATGAGGCATTTTATAGATTCCCTTTTTGTCTCTGCCTCCCACCCCCACCGTTTCCTTTCCCTTTCTGCAGAATATTTACCACACTGATATTATCAATATCAACCAAAAACATTCTTTGTTATAGAATTTAAAGCAGGGCTAGAAGTGTGGATGTGGCGCTTTCAGATTGAAGAAAACTGAATGGTTTTGTGGAACATTTTTAGGAAAACAAGACTGTTACTGGCTGGTTTCACTTCAACAATATTAAATGTAGAGTCAGATGTGATGTGCCTGATAGGATTTTAACAAAGCCTTGAGATGGGAGTGTGATAAGAGATAAGCGGGGCTCTTGAGTGGAAAGGGTATCTCTGTTACAGTAAAATTGCCAGAGAGCTGTCTTCTCCCTGGAGTCGATGTGCACGCAGGTTGCCCTCGGGCGGACACTGAAGCTTCAGTGTTTAGCCAGCTCTGCATCGGTGATGAAACCTTTCTGCGTTCTAACCTCTCTCCATTTCTCAAAAGCATCTCCAATATTTATCCTAGTTTTACCACGTTTCTGCACGTGGAGCTTATTAAAAACTTCAGAGGCTTTATAGCTTCAGTAGAATCATCTTCACCTGCCCACTTCCAATCGCTGCAAAAACCTGTGGGTTTATAGGGTCTTCCAAAACAGCCATGTGGGGGCGCCTTAAAACCGCACTACCTTCTCTGACCAAAACAAATACACACCATTACGCACAGGAATTGAAACTTAGGAGGATGACTGTAACCGTGCACTTCAACACACGTTTCTTAAATGTTTCCTTAATGTCTGATGGTAAGATCATTGTATGATTTAATTCAGAAGAAATCGTACATATTGCTCCGTAAATAGACATCACACAGAGTAGTCTCTCAGATTTAACAGGGTTCCTTCAGAACAAAAAAAAACCCATCATAATAAAAAAAATACTTAAGCTGAATGATGCCCTCGTGATGAGTAGATTTAAGCTAAGCTAAGAATGTCTTCAGTGCAGATGTAAATGTTGTGGTTTTGTCTGCTGTGACAACCTCGGATAACAAACAGGAAACCATACACTATCGAAATGTGGACTAAAAAAAACTACAGCAGTATGTTCATCATTGATTTTAAGGAGAGTTTTGATATACAGGTATGATAATCAGATCAGACCCCAATACGTTGTATTTTTCTAGACAATTTTTTGTTGCAATGCAAACTATGAACAGATAGCACTGTGTCATATTCAGGTATAAAATGCCACTGACATACTTTACAACATTCCCCACTGAAGTGCACAAAGTGCTCTTGTTTGAAGATGAAGGACTAGAATTGTCTCTTTGATGGGATCTGTCCATTCATGCACAAAAAAGCCTGAACTCATCTCCATTCATTAAACAAAGCTCTCAGATCTGATAATCCTAAAGTGCCTATTTTGAATGTCTCGAGGCAGAAAAAATAAAAATAGATACTTCATAATTTAAGTTGTGTCATTGTTTGGTTTCACCACAGAGAAATAAGGTAGCCCACACCTTAACCAAAAATACCCAAAACATTGTTGATGACGTTTTCACTTCCTGCAGCCAATCAGTGGAAACGTTTTTTTTTTAATGCAGCTCACATTCCAGCCCTGTTGCACCAGCTATACATGTGGATCAAAATGTCTGAAATGTAGGCCGATACTTTCTGTAAATAATACAAAATAAAAAAAACATATTTTATCTTCTCAATCAACTTAGTTTGTCTAAAGTACTGTAATAAAATCCTATAGCCTTCATTTTCTGAGTTCTTTTGCAGAATATAGGCTACACCACCAAACTTGCAAAAAACATTGTTTCATTGTCAGATATGACGTTTTCACTTCCTGCAGCCAATCAGTGAAAACTGTTTTTTTTTTAATGCAGCGCTTGCTACAATAACGAACCGACAAACGTCCGTTGACTTCCGTTACTGTCGCTATGGTACTGTGGAGAAACTCTTAAGAGAAATGAAAAGGTGAGTAAATTAGGAAAAATCATCATGATTAGCTAGTGTAATATAACAACAGTGACAACATATCATTATAAATAAATAACTTGTAAGAATATTACAAACACACAATGAACAACTTTGATATAGTAATAACTTATTAGAAAGTTGTCTACTCTTCCTTCCAACAGTAGCCTGTAACGTTAGTGTCTAAGGGCGATATGTCAAATGTAGCCTAGTCGAGTTATCGACTACAAACTGTTGTGTTAGAGGACTTTCCACGAGATTCGGCAATGGGAGGTGTAAGCCAGACACGGGGCCATAGCCCACTCATCCCTGATGCTTGATATAGTTGGAGAGGACCCCCCCTCCCCTCAGTAATTGGAATATCATGTGGGGTTGAGCGTTGAACAGCAGACGAATCTCCAACCACCAGCAGAAGCAGCCCTTTCCCAAACAGCAGAAGGCCTTCCACCAATCCCTCATACAGCTGCACAACCCATCCCCTCACCTGCAGAAGAAGGTGTGCAAGAACCAACCTCCAGAGCCCACCTGTAGTCTACTCACTGCAGACAGTGGTCAGCCTCCATTAAGATACCTATATGACCAAGGGAAGGCATGTAGGTATTGGCTTCAAACTTAAACTATAAGGTTCACATCACCTTAGTCTAAAGATACATTTGTCTTTGTACTCACTGCTCACTTTCTTACAGCCAAATTAACCAAGCTTGATTAGGCTAAATATCTACAATTTTCAACGAAACTTAAAAACATTTTTCTAGCTTCAGCCTATGTTTGTTTCAGACGACAAAATAACCCTCTAAAATATTAACACTGTGTGCTATGTTCGAACTGTCTCAGCTGCTGCAACACCTTAATTCAAGGTAGAGTGTAAACTCAAACTAGTCGAAGTTTTAACTTACGCTGGTGCAACCCAGTGCAGGACTTTTCAAATGAAGGAACTGTGCACCCTCCTGGAATAGTTCAGCTTTTTTTGCTTCGACTAGAAATTAAAAACCCTCTCTGGAGAAATCATATTCCACGTGTCAGAGATTCTGCTCTATTTTGATGCAACAGTTAGATCCGTCTGGTTCATGATGAATAATTTGGATTCAACGTCTGAGGCCACTGAGTCGTGATCTGAGTCACACTGTAAGTCTGTGTTCATTTGTAATGAGGTTACTCATCCAGAAACGTAGCTCTCAAGGGCTAAAGGTTGTTGACGCTTTTGGTTGTGGGACATGATAATGCTGGAGAGCAGATGTGACTCATGAAGACGCACTTCAGAGGTTGTTGTGGAAACGTCCAAACTGTCACTCCGGTGCATAAATACATATTCGGAAAAAGATCGCTTATGGCAAGCTCATCCTTCTTCCTGGCAAATGAAAGTGCACAATTTGAATCACAGGGTGGTTGTCAGACTTATGAACATTTCGACTGTTCCTGCACTGCTGATTTGTTCTGCCCTTTTCTGTTGCGTTTGTCTCACAATTGCCACTTCTTGTTACTATGCCTGTTTAGGTGTTTTTGGGACCAAACAGATCTGGGGACTGTTTGAAGAGGAACCATCCACTAGGGAGTTCCCTGAGAACTACAACCATTGGGGACTTTGTTTGGTGCTGGGAGAGTATCTCTGAGGAGGGAGCTAAAAAGGTTCCTCTAAACGTGGTTCTAGGAACTAAAAATGGTTCATAGTTCCTGCAGTGTGTAATCAATAAAAAGGGGGAGGGTTCTAACAGTTCTACCTTTTGTTTGCATTACCACAGTGTGACTGTTTTTCTATTCTTAGATAGCAGCCTAGTAAGCAAGCAGATGGCCTGTGGCTGGCACAGTCACAGAGCCCAGGACGCCGTTTGGCTGCAGACCTGGAGTATGTCATTAGAGCCGATCTGTATTCTGTCACTCAGGAGTCTCCTGATGCAACTGAGCTCAACGGGGTTAGCCAGAAGTTGATTTGTGACACTATGCAAACATTTGCAAACACATCAAAAGCCTGAAGATAGATTGTTCCAAATACATCAGGGTTATTCTATCACGTCCAAGACCACTGCATTTCTGTGTCTGGTTTCCTGAGGACAAGGATGCAGCTCTTAGTCTGCTCATGCTTAACATTATGAGGTATCAACAGAAGGTTCATATTACAGCTTGGACTGATCTGTGCTCCTGAATGTCAGGGTTGCTTTTTAGCTGATAAAATGATCTCTTGCCTAAAGGGAAACTGGATCTTCGGTTGTGGAAATTATTGTGCAAAAACAAAGCCTTGAATCCTGATCATTTCCTGACTTAAGAAACAGCGGGAGATGTTTTTTTCCCAGGGTTTTCAGTAAGTGTTTTATCAAAGCTACATGCAGTATCACAGCACAGTTCACCAGTTTGACACCAGACTCGCAAAGTCCTCACACAAGTCCTCGTGCCCTTAAATTAAGAGCTCCCACGATGCTACAAGGGTTGCACACAGTGGTTATTAGCAACTCGTTTCCCAGGATAAAGTCACACACAGTCAAAGATGTGTTTTTTTGTGGAAGTGGAAAGTCTACTCTGCTTAGGTGCAGTAAAAAGTGGGTAATTTATGCTCTAAGGAAGATCACAAGTCTTTTACAAGCTCTCACTGTCTACAGAACCTCCATCTTCCACCTTCCGCTTTATCAAAGGGCCCAGACCGGCAGAAGTCTGAGCATGCAGATTAGATATCAGAAAATGTAGACCTGTGATTTGTGCTTCATTTATACTCTTGTAACTAGCAGGTGCAGTCTTGAGAAAATCACACAGGCAAAGTAAAAGCATGAAGGCTTTCATTTTCTTATGCAGAAAGCTTAAAAATGCTGTTTTTTTTTTTAGAAATGATGCACCCAAAACAGAACCTGAACTACTGCATCAATGCTGACTGTGTTTACATACAAATTAAAGAAAGGGGTTAAGGATTAAGGCTACGACTGACTCCCTTAAAGCCTCAGGTGTATGTGTCTGTGGTTTTTGTTGTCTGTGTCTGCAAACCTCACTCATACATCACCACAAGTTAGTGTTCAGTTAGTGTCACAGCACAGGAAATGTTGTCTCCTCCTCCTTCATGAAGAGGGGTGTGAGTCTCTGCTGCTGCAGGCACATACTTTGGCAGAGTTGTGTTTTCAGTTTGCCTGTTACACAGCGGTGTCTTGGCACACAGCCTCCTGCTTCTTCTTCTAGTAACTGATCCTCCTCGAAGTGAGGTAAGCCCTGATTTGTAGCTGAGAGCGGTTCCCTATGTCAAGATCTATTCATTCAGTCTCTCTTCCTAATTCTTTTATTATTAGGAAAATCAACTCTAATCCACAGCTGCACTGCTTCACTTTGGCTCATTTATTTCAGAAGAGTCAGAGTTTCTCTTGTAGGCTTTGCTGCAAACATGAGATGGTTGCTTGTCTAGATTTTATGCAACTTTGAGGAGCAGATGTGTGTCTGCTCCTTTAAGATTTATTGGTTAGGTTCACAGTTTCTCGTATGCTCTGGAGTGAAGACCACTGGGAAAACTAGAATTCTTTATCTAACAGTTGTAGAAACGTTGTCTTGTTATTTCATGTGTTCATGCACATCTGCACATGTGTGCACATACGTCTCTGATGGGTTTTAGGCAGGGAGTGTAAATGACAGATTATCACCTTTTTTGTGTTGTCGCTTATCAAGGCGGATGCTCATGCATGTGAATTTTAACTCTGGTGTATCCTGTTTCACACAGGAAATGAACTGCTCAGATCAGTATCTTCTTTATTCACTCTGAATTAGTGTAGCTAAAATCAGCAGTTTCTGTGATTTCCAAGTGCAGTTTTGTTCACTGCAGTTGCTTCTGGAGTGCATACACTTTTACAACCAAATGTACTTCCAATCATCACAAAGACAATGTAGGATAACATAATCATATTTCTTTGTCTTTTGTTCTACAGGGTCTGAGGTTAATCTGAGCCACACCAACATGTCTGAGTCCGCCAAGCCCCACCACCCCATCCCACAGGCTAAAGGGGAAAAGAGCCACAGCAATGACTTCAGCTACGTGGGCATCGACGCCATCCTGGAA
This sequence comes from Labrus bergylta, assembly GCF_963930695.1. Classification (NCBI taxonomy): domain Eukaryota; kingdom Metazoa; phylum Chordata; class Actinopteri; order Labriformes; family Labridae; genus Labrus; species Labrus bergylta. The sequence continues at coordinate 27,998,472 of NC_089195.1, forward strand.
CAGATGAGGAGGAAGGCCATGAAGCAGGGCTTTGAGCTCAACATCATGGTTGTGGGTGAGTCTGATATAGAAGTAGTTCAATCAGGAGAGACTGCAAAAGCTAGTCCCCCATGGAGTCCACACGCTGGTGGTAGAGGTGTTTGGGGATGTTGAAATTGAAGCTGATTAGATGACGAAACGATTGGAACCGTGCAGACTGGGTGTCGATGGTGATGAGGTGTTGGGTCGCATGCAGTGATGGCATGAATGTCATGAGGGAAGAGAAATCCATATTTAAAAAAGGACAGCAGCAATGTGAGAGGCTAATGATGAGGGAGTGTAGCAGTGGAAAGATGCGACCTGGTCATGAGCAGGTCAACAGCTGATGACGAGAGGAAAATATGAGTGAGCATGTGAGGGGGGGGAGCGTGTGCAAAATAGTAATCAGAAATCAGCATGTAGAATCTAGTGTTTCTGACTGAAGCTTTCTCTATAGCTTCAATACTTTACAGTCAACTATTTAGCCCAATAAAAGCAGTCCAATGGTTTAATTACTCTCTAGCGACTAAGACGTTAAAGCAACATTCTGACTTTCATGTTGTTTCAAAACTTCAGAATATTGAGTCCCTTTAAAAAGTGTCCAACCCCCTTGGATTTTACTGCATTCAGTGTTATTTTGTGTGGTTAACCGTAGACTTGTCCTGCACAAATTGCATTCATAGGCAGCTAATTTGCAATGGCAATTCATCCTTCACTGGTAACATTTTGTGCATGTGAGCATGACCTCATTATGCTTAAGTTGCCTGAGAGTGCGTATAGTGGAGGCACATCAAACTGTAAAAAGGTTGAACCTTGTGTGTTCACTGCTTATTAAATGTGTGTAATAAGATCGTTTTATGAGAAAAGGTTGGTCAAGGTTGATATGATGTAAAGATTGGCCTAGCTGTTCCCATCCAGCCTGACCTTGAGCACGACTTTTAGCTTGAATGTGGTTTCATGTGAGATAAAAAATAAAAAAAAAACAGTCATGTGCTCAGACGGCTTCAGGCTGTAATTGCTTCCAAATGTTTGCATCAGTGACTCAGTGCTGAATTCAGCAAAGAAGATCAGATGTTAACCCTTCGAAACATGTTCAGTGTAAGCAGCGATGCAACAAAATAGGAACACATCAACTAACAAATTTGATTCTTTTTTCAAGGTTTTTTTTTTTTTTTTACAGTTACTTATAAAACCGCTGACTGTGAAATACACAGCATGTTTTGTTTTCAGATTCTCTAACATTTAAAACACATTTCATTTCACTTCGGTTGAAACTGCTCCTCCACTGTGCTCGGATGCAGTCTGCTTGTATGTTTTCTGTTAAGAGTCAGCCAGCTTGGTGCCTTCCTGTAACGAGCTTTGTTTGCCAATGATGTAACAAACAAACACATGCACGCACACAACCACACACACATACACACACACACGCTTGAGTGGATAAAAGGAGGCTGCCACACAATGACAATTAGGTTTGATTGTTAAGTCTTTGAACACTTTCATGCACACACACACTGATCCCTGAGTGCACGTGTGTTTATGCAGGCAGGTAGGCGGAGAAAAACAGACGCAAACTTGTGTGAGACATGAATGCCAAGGTATATTTTAATCACACACTGAGATCTCATTTACTTGGAATGTTTTATGTTTGGATTGTTTTGGTCCTGCAGCATGGAGTATTATGCACACCTAAAGGGCATGCAAGGACAGCACGAATGACTTGCACTGTTATCAACATATGCATGCTGATTCACTGAATTGGGGTAGAAGTGAAAGTTTTCATGGAGAACATTATAGTATGACACTAGGAGTTTTTATTTGTGGAGAAAACACATCTCAACACACATTTCTGCTTCCAGGCTGACATGTATCCACTTGTAGTCCTCGACACCTCCAGGAGAAATAAAACGTGTTGTAAGATGATATAACTCCTAGTTGTGAAATAATAATCTCAAACTTTGCACACTGGAGTACAAAGACAATAACAGCTTAGAGTAGAAAAAGAATAATGATGAGTTTGAACCTGCTTAAAGTGATTTCTGATTGCGTAAAAGGAAACTTTGGATATGCGGTATTATCAAGTTCTTTTGGATGGTGTCTTGGAAGACAGAAGAAGAAGCATGACTCAATTCTGCTTGTAATATAACTTTTCTCCGTGTATTTTGTCCTGCACATGCGTAGGTAGTGTTTTCTAGCATCAGAATCTCATCCTGCTGTCTTTTAACAGTCATGTGTCAGCCAGTGTGAATATACAGTATGTTGTGAAAATAAAAAAAGGGGGCTATTTCTTTCACTCGCTCGTCTGAAACCTAACCTATTGCAGTGGCTACAGGCATTTAGAGAATAACTACATAGAAATGATCAACCTTTTTGCTCATGGTCCTGTTTGTTACTGTTGACCATAGAGCATCATCGACCCAACCACCTAAAAAAAACTCCCTACAGCTGTTGTAAGGAGAATGGCAGCATAATATGGGATAGAAATTAGATATTACAAAACCAGAGCATCTTGTCCTATTGTTTAAAAAAAAAATCTGATGGCTTGCAGCGCGGCCACTTGGGCAGCATGTGAGGACACTAAAGGTTAGAGCAGCTGTCCTCTTGGCCATGTCCACTGTGCCCTCCTGTATGAGATGTGTTTGCCTAATCCCTGCCCTCAGCCAGGTGGCCTTTAGATTTCCACCAAGCAGAGAGGGCAGCATCAAGGGTGTCTCAGTGTTTGAGAGAGAGACGGTGAAAGTGCAGCTAACTGCATGCACCTCAGTGGACTGCATGCAGAGTGTGTGTGTGTGAAAGGACAACTAACTGTGTGTGAGAGTATGAGAGAGAAGCTAAAGGTGCAAAAGACTGCCCTGGGTGTCACAGAGGTGCCTGGTAGCTTGGCAGCCCTCCACACGCCACAGTGGGCGCCCAGAGGGGCTGTGAGGAGAGAGGAGAGAGATATGGAGGTGAACCAGAACGAGCTCAGAGAAACTGATGGTTGCATGGATAGACCTAATTGTCAACAGCATTTGATGGCGGTCCTGACTGGTGCAGATAGCATAAAAAGAAATCTAGATAAAGTAATACATTAAATACAAACTAAACTCATCATATTTTACACTCTTATTCATGGTTTTGATGCACAATTTTGATTTCCCAAACTAAAAAAATTATGACAACATGTTCTTTTTACTTATTTTCTCCAGCACTGTGAAGTTGTTTCTATAATGTGCCGTGCACAATACTCAAGGGATTATTGCTATGATAAGTGTATTGATGGCTCTTACTTAGTTACATGGAGTGGGTTTAGTGTGTTTAGGGAAAATGGTGTGTGTGTGTGTGTGTGTGTGTGTGTGTGTGTGTGTGTGTGTGTGTGTGTGTGTGTGTGTGTGTGTGTGTGTGTGTGTGTGTGTGTGTGTGTGTGTGTGTGTGTGTGTGTGTGTGTGTGTGTGTGTGTGTGTGTGTGTGTGTGTGTGTGTGTGTGTGTGTGTGTGTGTGTGTGTGCTGTGTGTGTGGTCTATACAATACATCTGTCCTCTTGGCCTCTGCAGCATGTCTGTCTGACCCTGCAGCTGTCGTCATGTTCTGTTAACACACACGAAACTACACACACATTCTCTGCACAACACATACATTGACGATGATGTCATGAGCACATTCAGCTTTGTTCAGTGTTTGGAGAAATAAAACTTACCAGACTTTTTTTTTTCTTTCTTTCTTTTTTTTTTTTTGCTTCGGTGGAACAAGGTTTTTGTCTTCACTGAGTGTGTTCTTGTTTCCATTCAGGGTTGAAATGTGTTCCCTGCTTCTCTGTCTCTCTAACATGTTTGTGTTTTAATGTTTTTTTCTTGATCAGGGCAAAGTGGTTTGGGAAAGTCCACCCTGATGAACACCTTGTTCAAATCCAAGGTGAGCCGTAAATCAGCGCAGCCCAACCCGGAGGAGAGGATCCCCAAGACCATTGAAATCAAGTCCATCAGTCACGGTGGGACATTGAACATATTTAAATCTGAAATATAAATATGGTTATTTTTTAACATGTAAGTCCTGCTGCTTAATCATGCTGCTTATTTGTTTTCTGTACTTGTTTTATGTGTGTGTACAGAAGAAATACTAATAGAAGTACTTTTCTTTGCCCAGATATTGAGGAGAAAGGAGTGAGGATGAAGCTGACAGTGATTGACACTCCGGGCTTCGGGGATCAGATTAACAACGAAAACTGGTGAGCTCATGTTCAGTGATTAAAAAGCCTGAGTGATAAGTTTAATGTTCAAGAAAAAAAATATAATGCATTTCATTTTTTCTAAGTAAACGTTTGAAATGGGCAACATGTGCTTCTTTCTTTGAGGCTTTAAATACATTAAAAACATGGATTTAATTCCAGTGTACACATTTATCAAGCGTCTGAGTTCTGAAGAAATGTAAAAAAAATGTATTTGGTCGAGTGGGAGTTGCTTAACTGGAATGTAGTTTTCATGTCAAGAATATGTTTAGAAAGAAAGTGATTTATAAAGTTTATCAACAATTGGGTCCCGCTTGGAAACGTCTTTTATGGAATTGGGAGGAAAACTGAATGCGATAATGTCTCCGAAGATACCTATTTATGGTCATAGAAGCATGGTGTTGAATTACAGTAGGTTTAACATGTGACTGTGTGCTCATAAGGCTTCAGCTTCTCACACTTCAATTCTGTTTCCTCTGTCAGCTGGCAGCCCATCATGAAGTTCATCAACGACCAGTATGAGACGTACCTGCAGGAGGAAATCAACATCAACAGAAAGAAGAGGATCCCAGACTCGCGGGTTCACTGCTGCATTTACTTCATCCCCGCCACGGGCCACTGGTCAGTTCACACATTACATCCACACACTAACCCTTGAGACTACGTGCCCCCTTTTTTTTTTTTTGTTCCTTAATTCACCAGTTTCTCCCACAGCTTCACACTGCAATCAGGCCTTCTGGGAATCCCCGTCACCCCTGACCCTTTGTCAATCCTCAGCTCTTTAACCACGTCTTTCTTCTGCTTCTCTTTTTCGTCTCCCTGTCTACTCACCACATGTGGAAGTCATTCTCAGCTCAGAGAAGCTGAGGTATCATTTGGAGAGTCCGATTTCACAACTGAATTGGACTCTACGGTTCTCCTAATCAGAGGGAGGTTAAGAGAGGGGGAAACAGTTGCTGATGCCTTATCTGGAGTATGAGGAGCTAAGAGGGGTTGTTGCAAAATAATAATCATAATAATAACATGGAAAAGCTGATTAAAAATAACAGAAACGATGAACACAATTTAAAAAAAAAAAATTCAAGAGTTAAATGAAATAATTGATGTGAATAAAATTGATGAAGCAATAAACATGACAAAAAGATTAAAACATGAGTCAAAGGTAAAAAGTTACAAAGATGGCAATAAAAAGACGACAGCACATAAAACAGTCCGTAAGACTTTTAAAAGGTGTTTGAATGATTCTGATCGCTGGTCAAAAGCTGCACTTAAGTCTAAAAGTATCAGTATTAGGCCCTCCTCCTATCTGATGCTAAAAGTGAGTCATTGATGATGATATATGCAAAGCTCTAATACGAGGGTTAAGGGAGCATATGCAATCTGTTCCACATCTGGAGGATATAGACGCTGTCATTTGGCAAGGAAAATCCTCAAAGAAAGGCTTTGCAGAAATAAATCCAGTCATGTCTTGGCTGGGCAAGGGTCTGTCTTTAAACAACTTAGGTGGCTTCTGTTTGCTTCCCTCCCATGGCCTTTGGGTCGACACATTTCTCTAATGCCGAGGTAATCCAGAGCGCATTCTGCGGCTGCGTCGCAAGTGTCAAGTGGTGTGTCCTCAAGTGCACCTCGACTTGAAGTACAGACACATAAAGGCACAACGCACAAACTGAAAATGTGTGTTATTGACGGTGGAATGTGGATATAGGAGTATTGTATTATGCACATGCAGACGAAATCACCCAAAACATTTGTGGGCACCAAGCATAAACAAACGGATTCACCAGTAGTCTGTGGTATGACTACATAATGGCTCCATCCACTGCTGCATCATATTTCTGCTACACCACTAACTCAACAGTTGTCCTCTTAAAGGCTCTCTTTGTAAGTGGGAGATGACATGTGTGTGTGTCTGTGTGTCCCGCTGTTTGACAGACCCCCTCATCATCGGCTCTTGTCGCCACAGCTGCTGCTTCAGAGAATGTGTGTGTCTCTTTGTGTAAAACAGTGAGTGCAGTGGACTTCAGTGGACAGTGAGCCTGCCAGCACTTGTTTAAATACTCTTGTGTGGATGTGCTGAATGTGTTTGTGTATCATCTGGGTTACAGCTGCTCAGGCATTACACGAATGGTTCTTTTCCCTCTTCCCTCTTTAAGCGCTTATACGCTTTATTGCCGTTGTTGTCCCCACGGGGCTTTATTCAGAGTGTCACCACTCACCCACACCCACAGTAACATCCAAGACAAGCACAGTTTAAAATAAACACTCATTCTGAAAACAGAGATTCAAACATCTGCGCAGGAAGTGTCTTCTTCCTTGCAGCCAACAGTGGAGTTGCAGGAAGGAGAACAAAGGGGACATCTGTTGGAGATACTTTTTTTTAACCTGATGTAGAGATAAATTTAGTTTGAAACACGTTTTCAAGAGTAAAAGATACAGTACACAATTGCAGTAATATCCTCTTTCCTTTTGTTGTTTTGTTTTTTTACTTGCTTTTTTAGTTTCATACAGTAATGCCTATTGAAGATTTACATTTAAGCTCCTGTCCTGGACTTTCGATTTGTATCGATTATAGCGCCCCCTGTGGACAAAGTGGTACCTCTTATCGCTTTGCTGATTTTTTTTTTTTTTTTTTTTTTCCTGCTCATGTGTATGTGGTGATTTTTATTTTATTTAATTTTTTTTTTTTATCTCATCCTGCACCGTTTAATCAGTCAAATATATCACTCATCTTTGCTATGGATTTTGTTTTTTAATTGGCTTCTTCTTACACCTACCCCTGGCAGCAGTTTCAGGCAGTAATAGTGACTATATAGAAATAATCAATCTTGTGGCTGATGGTCTCTTTTGCTTTCATAGAATATAAAAGAGACATCAGCATTCATTTCAGTCTGTCTCACAACCAGATAAAACCTTCTCATAGTTGCTTTAAGGCCTGTTACCAATTACACCCAGAAACATTGACAAAAGACCGTTTTACCAGATGACAACAATCCGAGAACGACTGACTGGAACACTTTGACAGAACTTCCCTTGTAGCTCTCTTATAAAGACCTTTATCATTGGAACAGTATTTGTTTTCCTATTGTCTTCTGTCTGGATTAATTCTAACAGCTGTTTGTATTTATCAAGGCTTGAATGTGATTTGCCTGTTTGTAATTTCCTTTTAAGTTTCTTCTGTGGTTTCAGATAGACGACAATGCTCAGTGAAGCAGAACAGGCGGCTATTTCTGATAATGGTGGAGTCAGCCACACTAGTTTCCCCCCAGGGTGTACTTGTTGTTACCTCATTTAACATGTCTTTCTGAGAGGAAGACTGCTGCACTTTGACTCTCATCAGCAGAGTGCTGGTTTCTGATGTATAATAGAAAAATAAGGAAGTGAGAGAACACTATATAAACTATGGTTTTACTGTTCTCTATATCTCTAATTTGACCACAGAGCTTATTGTTCTAAATCTGTTTAAACCTTCAATGGACATCTGTGTAAGCATGCATACATGCATATTTATCGGCTGTACAGCATATGTTCATGTGCAAAGATACATGTGTACACATGAAAGTGTGCGTGTTTGCTCGGTCATGCATATGACACAGGTCACAGTTCTGTTTGTCTGTTCCTGCATCTGCTCACAGACTGTTTATATATTACTGTTACATATTTCATATTCAATATAAATGAACAGCAATAGAGATCATCAACCTTTAGCCTCTTTCATTTGCTTGGTTTTGCATGCATACAACACATGCCAGGTATTCCCTGAGTATGAAAAAATAGCGCTCCATGTTTCAGGGTTGAATTCACTGCTTACTGTCTCTTTACCTTTTGTGCAGCTCTGTTTATCCCTCCCTCTCTCTTGCTCTTCTGTCTAACACATGCTCCCCAGTGTTACAGCCTGTGGTCATGGTGACATGTTTGGCAGTTATTGGCAGCCGGGCCTCTCCTCCAGCTGCCCCCTGGTCTTTGAACCCGGCTGGCCGGGCTTGGCTGGGGCTAATTGGAGGGCAGAGCAGACAGCGTGAGGAGAGTCTGTCTGCAGGAGCAACTGGAGGGAGTGTTGAGACAGAAAAAGAGAGAAATCTGAAAGCAGTGCAGAGCTGTGTTAAGTGGTGTAGTACAGTGCTTATCAGTGCTTAAATGAATTAAAGATGGAAAACAAAGAGCTGTGTTAACCTTGCAATCTGCTCCTCGAGTCCAGACCGGCCCACCCAAAAAAACCTTATGTAGATCAACTCAGTAATTTTGTCATTAAGTACTATATTCTTATCACCATACGGTTGTTGCAGAGGAGATTCACCCAGCTTTGCACTCTTAATGGCCTGACTTTAAATGTACTACTTTTATTCATTTACCCTTAAAATTGTTGAGAAAGCTCTCCTCCAGTTGACTGAAATCATACCTAAGACAGGGTAACAGGAAAATGATTTCAATGAAAGTAAGACATTAAAAACCAAGTATAGGACTGCAAGTTGACAAAGACTATGAATGCCCTCTAGTGGTTACTCTATTTCATTACATTTCTATCCAATTCACAGTCTGTCATTTACTGTAGTTGTAGCTTTTGTCACCTGTTCATCTCTCTCCACTGGCTCCCAGTTGCATTGCTTTTTCATCAAATTCAAAACCCTGGTACCCACTTGGTAAACACTGAAGAAATGGCTCCTCCTTACCTGAACTGTTTTATCCAGGTCTACTCTCCCCTGGTTCTGTCTTCACTCCATGGCCCTAAGCCAGCAGCTAGACTCTTCTCATCTGTGGTCCTTGCTTGTGTTGAACTTATTTTCAGGTTTACATCACATTGGACAAAAGCATCTGCCTAATAACAGATGAAAGAATCTGTGTCCATTTTTTTATTTTCTTTGCAATTTTCTGGCTGCTTCAGCGTCACAAACATTTTTGAAACAACATTTACCTATCCTCTTCCATTTTATTTAAGTCGCTATCTTTTCCTTGTCTTACAGTCTTAGGCCTCTGGATGTGGAGTTCATGAGGCGTCTCAGTAAGGTGGTCAACATCGTCCCTGTCATCGCCAAGGCAGACACACTCACCCTGGAGGAGAGGGACTTCTTTAAACAGACGGTGAGACCAGTGTGTTAGCGTATTTATCAATTCTGTTGGTGTTTGGAGGGCAGAGTTGCTTCTAAATATACATGTCAGAACATTTTGGGTGAGTGTGTGTTGCGTTTGTTGCATGCAACATTAATAAAGGCTTACATGTTTCTCCCATCACACCTGCAAAGAGTCCGCAGGAGGTCTTTAAGCTTAAAATACAGTGGGTCAAACAGTTGGTGGATTCCCCTAAAAAAGCACATGTATGTGTATCCACAACCACAGGTCAGTAACACATGACGAGCTGCCAGGTCCCACAAACAGGAGCCATCTGGACAAACCCACATGCTAGCAACGCAGGAAATACTGTATCATCTTTTTAGCTGCAGAACTCCAAAAGTCATGCTCGGCCCAGACGGAAACGTTTAAGATCTATTTATTTGAAGAGTTTATTTACAGAGCTTTGCTCCAAAAATCTTAAGTCTTGTTTTCTCTACCCAGTTGCCAGCAGAACATGCAGGCCCTTCATTACCAGTGAAAAACTGGTTGATCCTACAAGGACTTTAAAAGAGCTCGAAAGCAGCATCATATTGAGCAGTGAATGAAAATGGATTTCTATTTGTTTTTGATGGTCAAATCTCTACAATTTTAAGTTTGTGTGCGGCCAATTTATTTAAGGGAAAACAGTGGACAGGGAGAGGTCCATGTAAAAAAAAAAAAAAACAAGTATGAAAAAAGTTTGAGCCTCTGAGTGACTCAAACAAGCGGAAGTAAGCTCAGCTAGTTATCTTAAGAACTATCGGGTGTAACCACATTCATATCTCACTGAATGAATATTTAGACCCTCCCCCTGGCTTTTCCTCTATATGGAGACCTTAAGCAGATATGCATCCATACACTTTCTTTACCTTGATAACTAGTGAATTCTGTTTCTTTTCCTCAATAGTCTCACCATAACGTTAACGTTTGTTGCCCCAGATAAAAATAGGACTTTGTTATCTCAAGATAACGAGGTAAATGAGTGGAGATCTCAGGAGAACCACCAGATAATCAATATGGCCTTAACTATACAACTTAAAATTGAAGACGCTCACACAGTTATAACTAGAACTTCATATCCATAGTCAACTGATGTATTCAAAGTAAACAAGTACTATTTCTTTGAAAAAGCAGATTTGATCTCAGCGGTAGGCTAGCCTCTTGTTTTCACCTCGGGGGTATTTTTGTGTGTTGTGATTGTTACCCTAGTCTGCTTTATAGCAAATCCTAATTCAAAAAGACTTCTGCTACACCTGGCTTGAGTCTTGAATTGTCTCTATGTATTTATTCTAAATCCACAGGAGGCCAACTGCAGCCACCTGCCTCATTTCCTTTATCTCTCCATCCTTCCTTCCAGGATTTCCCTAACAGCTTTATTCATTTCAGGGGAGCATGCTGGGTGTCTTGGCTACTGTTGTCCCCCTGACGCCTGTAACACAGTCCAATAAGAACAAAGCAGGGACTGGGCCAGACCCTGGCAGAGGGTTGAAGCCGCAGGGCTTGTAGCTGAATTGTTTTGGTTGGCTGCACATGCTCTGTATGACCCTGAAGATTATTGACTAAAAGCCTCTCGTGCCAAATGTTTTCATTTTCCCTGCAGCAACTTGTCATGCAAACAGAATAAGAAGGTTTTCTTCCTTTTTGAACGTACAGCCTCTGTGTGTCCAGCTGTGAGAGTGTTCTTCTAACCAACAGTTGATGTGGCTTTTTGAACAATTTCACTCTTTTTTGCATCCTATAATGTAAGGATCAGAAAGCCTCCAAGGATCAAGGACCAAGTGGAAACTGTCAGAGTAGTAATTGTGGGAGTGAGCAGTCATTCATTAAACGGACATTTTTCCTAGAAGCTTGTTCGTCTATTTTTCTGCACCTGTGTGAGTTTCAGTCATTATAAAGACATTCCAGGGAAAGAATGGGCAATTAATTGTACACAGCTTGACCTGGATAGTTTTATTTTTCTTAAGAGCGCTTAGAGTCCAGATGAACTTTACTGTGTCTAGGCTATTAGGAACCACAGTGGTGTTAACACCAGCTTATATGCCTTAACCAAGTGTTTATTTAAGTCCTCGAGTACGCCAAGTGTGAACTGGATTCAGCCAAACATCGGGTCCCTGTTGGGTTGTTCAACAGTAATCCAACACAATAGAATCTATAAAACAGGATCATTAAATATTTAATTTGTCTGTCATCAACTGTGCAACTGTCAGTCTGTGTGGACTTTGGCGCCCCCTCTGGACAAAGTATGTAGTGTGACGTCTTCGTCCAAACTACTGGTGAGCCAGATTGTTATCACTTAAAGTCTGGGTCTACATCTAGACGATCCAATCCAGTTTCCTTTGATCAACTGGTAAAAAAAACAAAACAGAGGGGGATATGTGATCCATGATGGAGAAAATGTAACTTCCTTATTTCTGTGTCCTTACTGCCCTCATCATGGAAACTTTTGTCTTTGTGTAATAATGTTTGTAATTTAAAAAGTATGAGGAAAAGTCTCTCCAAACTTGAGTTAAAGAGAGGCACAAACTGGCATTACCTAACTCACTCAACTTAATACATTACCTTGATTGACCAATAACACATTTCTTATAATGTATATTTAGCCGTTCTGATGTAACGTTTGTGTGTGTCATTGTTCTTGGCTCTACAGATAAGGGAAGAGCTGCGAGCCAACGGGATCGATGTTTATCCTCAGAAAGAGTTTGACGAGGATGCAGAGGACAGGATAATCAATGACAAAATCAGGGTACGTTCATTTTACCGGGTTCAGTCGATTTCAAATGTCTTTTGACACGGCGTTGTGTATTGGTCCTTTTGGCTTCGTCACTTGATGATAGCATGCAAGGTGTTCACTTAAAGGTTTTAATTGACTTGCATGTGTGCTCTCAACAGGAGATGATCCCGTTTGCTGTTGTGGGCAGTGACCAGGAGTACCAGGTGAACGGGAAGAAGATCCTGGGAAGGAAAACGAAATGGGGCACCATAGAGGGTAATCCATGTGAATCCTCAAACAAATATGCACATATCCCCCACACACACACACACACGTATACACACATGCATAAAAACCACACTGCTGGTTACTTCCCTGCCAGACAGACAGTATAAAATGACTCATCTGGCAGAATAATGTATGCTTTCTGATGGTCCAATTAACACAACCGCCACATTCACGCTAAGATACCACTGCCAGCATCAGTTGCAGATGTAATCCATGAAGTTTTATTTAAAACATTATTGCTAGGATATATTTAAGAATGGCTATTCATCTAATATTATGTACATCTACACAGTGGAAAAAGGTCAAACACTAAAAACAGCTCATTCACTGCCCTCACAACATGCATGCTACCTGCTCAGATTATGGCATTCATACCACATCACACAGCTCCTCCTGAAGAAGATGACACTTTCTCAGTTTTGTGTTTTTGAAAACTTACAAACTTGCAGCTTTAAAATTCTGTCCAGCTGGTTTTACCGTCTGTTGTCTCGTTTGTTTACGTCTGTCTCTCAGAGTCTGTAACTAGGGAGAAGTACGAGACAGGAGGAAAAGATTTACGACTCACTGTGTCCTTTGGGATAAAAGACAGGAACATAAAACACACACACACAAACACACACACACACGCTCAGCCGCAGTAACTCTGATAGTGTTTACATTTGTTGGCCTGTGCTTCATCCTTACACTGGCAAGGAAACTTCCTCACCTTACCTCACCTCAGCCGTGGATGTGTGTGTGTGTGTGAGTGAGAGAGATTTAGAGAACGAGCATGAAAGGGCTGTCTGTCCAGGGAGGAGTAAAAGTATGATGGGAGGACAATAAAGCTGCTCATGAAGCCCCCAACAAAGAGACAATCGCTGTTAAACAATCACTGTCTCCTTCCCAGCATGCACCTCATGCTCTAGTTTATTGTCTGCACTATAAATGCAATGTAAAAATATAAATCACAGAATAAAAATGAACATTTTAATATCTTGTAAATGATTCAGACTGTAAAATCGAGACAGCTGCTCCGTTACGCTGCTTTATATTTCACTCTGGATTTGTAACATCTGGAACAGTCTCACTGTACATCTGTTAACACCAGATCATTCTTAACCAATGTTAAGGATACAATTACAAATTCATTAGCTATAATTAATCAACGGTGTTTAGTAGTGTCTGCAACTACCTTAGCTTTATTTTTGAGTACATTCTGATGATAATTTAAACACTTTTGCTGAGTAAAACTGTTTAGTTACATAATTTTAAATGGAATTTGAGCATTTTAAAATGTTCAAGTTTTTACTTTTGCTGTAATTTTGAGTAATTCTTTCATCACTGCTTAGAAATCATTAAAACTCCCATTCGATTAAGTAATCAGTAATTTCTGGGATGTTTTTCCCCGTGTTAAATATTATATTAATATATATTTGAATCACAATAAAACCATTAAAATGTTTGATAAAGGATTTAATTGGTCCTGCTAGATTTCCATAGATGCATTTTTTTTTTCCATCTGAAACAGAGAAGTTGTACACCTTGAATAGATGACATTCCTGAGGAAGCAACATGAACCCTTTTTAGTGTTGAGAGTTGAAAGGTGACTCCTCTCAGTGAGCATTATGAAATGAGCTGTACAGATGAGCAGGGTGAGAGAGGAGGAGTATAATTGCTGTGTCGTCTGGCTGAACAGTGGCTCATTTTTTTTGTGAAAGCAAATGTTTGGAGAGAAGGGAGCAAGGACTGTGAGGGATGAAGCTGCTGGACTTGACTGATCCTGAACACTTCCTTATTAATAATTAACTGAGGAGAAACTAGAAAGTCAAATCTGAGAAGAACGAGTGATTTTTTTGGGGGGGTTTTCTTGGTTGATATTTAATTAAATGTAAATGTGAATGTAAAGACTTCTCCATATTTCCCCTCCAGCCCCGAGTTAAGATAGCAGCAGTGCAGCTAGTTCCAAGTTGCGTGCTCCCTCTTCATCACTAATCAGTGCACCCAGCTCTTATTCCTCCCTCCTTCTTTCAAAGAGAATTTAATTTCCTGCCCCTGGATTTCAAAGCTTTACATAAATAGCACCCTCTTTGCTTTTCTTTTTTTTTTTCTTCATTCATATTCTTGACATAATCTATAATTTAAACAAGTGTTAGCTCTACTGGAGGCACCAGTCACTGGGAGTTTGTTAAAACGTCTCACTTAGGGTTCTCCAATAAAGAGGAGAGCAGAGATGTATTAAATCACAGGAAAGTGGAGGAGTACGTTATCTCGGCTTAAGAAAATTGCTTGAGATGTCATGTTAGAGGATGCCCTCTGGTTGGCTCATGAGCAACACTGCCCTCTTGTGTAATTTAAATGAATAGCAGGTGAACTGAGGTGATGTGAAAGGATCCTACTTTGTTAGCCCGTTAATTCAAACTATTTCATTTCTTTGTAATCTCTCTGTCTCTGAGCATCAAATTCATCTTAACTGCTGCATTAAAACTCAACAGTAAGGATTATTTTTTTAGGATGTAACTCATCTGTTTTCTCTCTCTCTCTCCCATTTACAGTTGAAAACATTGCGCACTGTGAGTTTGCTTACCTGCGGGACCTCCTCATCAGGTGGGTTTTTCATCATCCTCAAGAGTTAATTTTAGTCGTTTTAATGCAGACTGGAAGGAAGAGACCAAACATGGGCCGAGCCCCCTGCTACATTATAAAGCACTCACTTTATTCCGCGGAGGTGTTGAAATAAATTGCAAACAGCACTGAGACTATGAAGCTTCACTTACAGACTGAAATCAATACTAATGACATTGTTTGAGAAAGGTCCAGGGCTTCTCCAGACTGTTACCACCTGCGTGTCTGCAAAGCTTCTCCACTGAATAGAAGCACTTACGTTGTTTTGCTCGTACAGGATTCATGACTTGAAAGTTAAATAGAGATGTCGATATTGTCATGGCATCCCCTTTCCCTCTTTATATATATTAGTTTAAAAATGGCCATGGATAATTGAAAAACAGTGTTAAACAACGAGTGCAAACAAAAAGCTACTTCACGTTTGTAATTGTTTGACATGTTAGTAGCAGCAGAGAAAGTGGAGTGAATTTGGCGTCTCTCTCCTCGCGGATTGTTTAACATGCAGACATTTCAGGAGTGATGAGTTCATATCTTAAACCCTCTAGTCAGAGCCGACAGGTGCATGCTGGGGAGGTGGCGAGGTTGAAAGTAAGAGCGCGTAGCAAAGGGAGAGACGGGGAATGCAATAGCTTAAGAAGACAGTGACAGTTACAGGATGCGTTTGTCAGGTGATTGTGGAGAAATGTCAATTTTAAAACTAGAGCACCTTAAGCTGCCTGCCTCCTCAAGCTCGCAGGCGCACTCCATTATTGATAAATATAGAACAACATTAATATTTGACATCATTTGATTCATGTAATTCTGAACTGAAATGGAAGTAAACACAAATGTAGTTTGCTAAATGGTAAAATGTTTGTCTTTCATGGACACGCATAAATCACAACATCACGCGTGGATTTAAATTAGCTCTTGGTACATTGGGCATAAAATATAAAGTGACGTTAACCAATCAAGAAGCACTCTTTATTCCTTCCAAAGCACAACTTTAAGAAGCACTGGGCTAACACATACAACATAAATCAGGAACACAGACTTTTCATTAGCTGTGATGCTCCGTGCAATACTTCCATTGGCTGTAATAGGGTCTTTTGATTTTCAGGACACACATGCAGAACATCAAGGACATCACTGGCAGCATCCACTACGAGACGTATCGTGTCCGCCGCTTAAATGAATCCAACGCCCACTTCAGCTCGCACCCATCCGAGCGCCCCGCTGTTCAGCCTCAGGCCAATGGTCAGCCCGAGGAGCAGCAGCAGCAGCAGCCTCGCATTGTGCAGGCCAACGGAGTGGCTGCACAGCATGAAGCCCTCACCCACGAGATGTAGAGCCAATTAATGACATCAGAACACAGCCAGGCACAAAACATTGACTCACACATGCAATCTGTATACATAAACGTCAAGTACATAACAGTCAGGCTTTGAAGCCCCTTTTTTGTTTTTGTTAACAAGAAGGACTTTCTTGAAACAAAACAAAACAAACTACCTAAACACAGCTTTTAATTGATTAAGATGAAACACAATACAACATATCTCAACATGCTCTTTCTGTGGTATTCAAGTCTTCCTTGCAGATCCAAATATTGTACAGAAATCAACTGGTTTTCTTCCCCATCTGCCCGACTGCTTAATGCAATCTTCATCCAGCATTGTTTACAATAAACCAGGAAAGATGTCAGGTCATAGATAAACAAAGTCAATGCATACGTGTCTCATATCCGAGCTGCGGCCGCTGGTTTTATTTTTAGAGCATTCACTGGCTGTCAGGTATGCAGGGGAGTGCAGCAGCCCTGCTAGTATGATGTGAGGAGGGGGGAGAGGGGGGGATCAGTGAAGAAATGTATGTTTGTTTTGATCAGAATCTATTAGTATGATGAAAAAAATTGAAAAAGAAGCATTTTTGTGGAGAGAATACCTTTTGAGGGTGTTGGGATGACGGACAGTTTGGAGCATGCAGGGCTGCCCAGATGAGGAGACATGAAGTACAGCATATCAGATCATACTAGATTAGCTCTAAACTAGGACTAACTGTTAGTGCCACTGGCCTGGTCTGCTTTGTGTTGTGGTGTATAGTTTTGTATAGATATTCTAGGGTAAATAGGGATTATTAGTTCAAATATACCAGGGGAGGTAAAGGTATTGTAGACACATCCGCACTGCAAAATAATACAAGAAAAGAGAAAGCAGTAGCAATGTGGAGCAGTTTTTAGAGAAATGAGTCCTCTTGTCATTTTTCCATTGTGTTACAATGTTTTTAAAACTCCTTGTTGCCAAAACATCCCGCCTCTTCCGATCGAATGCCAACGTTGTGTAATACAGTCATACCTTGCATTTTACATTGCTCATTTATTATTGTATTTTAAATGCTGTTGTTCATGTTTTAATATTATTGTATGAGATGAGGGTTGGGGAGGAATCTGTGCAACTGTTGCAGCTTATTGTCCTTTTTTTTTTTTTTTGACTGTAAACCAAATAAAATTCTTTTTTTTTTCTGTTCTAAAGAGAAGCACATACAGTATATAGAGTCGATTAATGAACAGGTATTTATGTGTTTAAGTGTAATCCGTTTAATTCAGCTTTCATTCCAGAGGTTTGTCACAGGTCGCTAACAGTGATGATCTTTAGCTTTAGGCAGTGTTTGACTTTCTGTTACCAGCATTAATACAGTATATTTGTTTCTGTTTGCCATAGGCTGCACTATAACTAGCACCAGGTGTTTGCCTGCTATAGTGTGAGGGTGGTCTGCATTTTTTTTAAATTGATAAATGGTAGTTTCAACCAATCCTGCCAATAGATAATGGTTAGAAATTCTCCCTATTCGTTGCAAACTTAAAACATTTTGTCAGCGGAGGATGTTTGACTGCAGAGAGAGGACGACGATCATACCCAAAAACTTAAAATAACCAACACGATGCAGCAGTTTGCTCTTCAAAAAAATGTGAATTCATGGAAGTCTTCGAAAATATTTTGTAAAGGCTTATTCCAAATTCAAAATATTCTCATTGTTTTCGAACAAAATAGCGTAATGCTGCCCCCTGAAGTCCAAACGATGTAACATACACATTTACAGTAGAGATAAAACTTCCAATAAAACGAGCGTTCAGCTGTCTTTATCAAGAGAAAGATGGGAAACAAGAAATGTGTGTTACTCTTTGTTCACTGTTGTATAGTTCTTGTGTAATCTGTTATGGTATTATAGACTAAGGTTCTATCTTTGATATGCCATCTTCAAGAATAAAGATTGATATTTTTATTGTTTAAAGTGAATTGTCTTGATTCTCAAAATGTAGACATTTAATTTACACGAGAAGAGCAAACTATGAGCGGATGCTTCTCTGTGTCTATCATTCTCAAGGTTAAAACCGATGACATGTCAATATGTAATTGGTAGGATCATTGTTAGTTTTTAATTTTGGATCTGTCTGATGGAGCCAGTATTTAATTAATTGAACATTTAAACTAATAATGAGAACCTACACAGATGATAATGTTCACAGAGGTATCACGCCTCTTATTAAGGAGTAAGCCATCATAAACACATTGCAAGTACTCCAGTCAATTTTGAACAGCTCAGAAGATGACAGATCTTAGAGCTCGCTGTCATTCTAATATCACGGGCCTTTGCACTTTGCTTCTTTACTTACATACAACCAAATTGCAATATCAATTCCTCAATAACTGGCTGAGGAAAAACTTGAAAGTTGTATCCAAAAGAAAAGCAAATTGTCTTTTCTGCTGTGTGTAATATTACAAAGCCAGTTACACACCAAACCATGAAATACACTCAATTATTTTTTATTTGATTGAGAAAAGGCTGGATGAAAATATTCTGGTTGCTTAAGGCGCCAGCAAATTGCATTGCATTTATATTACTCTGTCAACATTACGCTCAGCTGTGTGTGAGAGGTTGTAATTCTTTGTTATGAGGCACATCATTATTTTTGAGCTTAGTTCGTTATAATTTGCATCCGTATAGATAAAAAAGATGCACCACAACACATTTACAGTACCAACCCAGCTTAGAGAAAATGTGATATTTCAGCTCTGCAGTGGCATCACAACATGCTCACACTGTACTGCTTTAACAGAGCATCTCATTTACACCTCCTGTCACACTCTTTCTCAACTTCCCCGCTGTTAGTAATGTGTTGGCAGTGTTGTTCCTCGGAGGTCATTGTCACCCTTTCACACTTGGGAACTCTTGCTGTGGCTTTTCCTGCCGTCTCTATGTCGGCGCATTCATTGATTTGAGGCTCCTTTTGAGCTGAGGATGGCATCCCAGGGTGACAAATGACAAATGTAAAAGTGAGAGACAATGGAGGTTCAGTTAAAATCAGTATCTATTGAGCATTCAGCTGCTTGACACTTCTATCGAAACAGCTTGTCAGGCAGCCATCCTGAATCATGAAGGTGAGTAATGATGACAACAGCAGGTAGCTGGCACAGGTAGGCTACTTCTACTCTTGGTTCATAGGAATTGTCATTTTGGGTAAGGTTTAATCTCCTTCAGTAACATATTCCAATTTATTCAAATGGAAATTACTGTGTGTGCGAACTCCATTGCATTTTGCAGTGTGTGCTATGCCACCAGGACATATTTGTTAAGAAACCAGATGAATTAGCCTACCTTATAGCACAGAGAGAATTGGTCTAAGCCAAAAGTAGATTTCAGAGCTTCTAATGGAGATGGCATGTTTGTGGAAAACCTGAAGGAACCGCAGGGAAATATGATTTCCAAAATATGCATAGAGAAGCAGCCTACTCAGATGGACACAAATGGAAAACATTTGATCAAGACACGAGATCATGTTTGATACAGGCCGAGCCTATGAAAAATTTGACAGGCACTAAAGAGGAAACTCATGCGGTTTCAAGTACCATAGTCTGCTGTTATTTTGAAAAGTTCCTCTCATAGTAACAGCATCCTTTAGCGGTTTTTTATCCAGCTTTTATTGGGAAATGACGCACAGGTGGAGTGACAAACACATGCCTCTTGCCTCTGGCCACATCTAACTAGTATGTTCATAAACAAAACAAAAGAAGCATAAGCGGCGAGCTCACTTCAGAGCTCTGGGGAAACTTGTTGTTACTATGACGTCAGGAGTGCTCAGTTTCACACGGTCTCTCGTTAAACCGTAACACCGGTGTGTGTTTACTGACAGTGAGTGTCGGATACACTGAGGGCAGTCCCTTCTTGTAAGTCAGTCATTTCATTCTTCCTTTCATATTTGCTTTTCTTGTCATTTAGCACCCCTGTGAAGTAAAATAGCCTCGCTACAATGACATTAGACAAACAATTGACTAGAAATAATGTGTAATTTCGTAGGCTATTTTTGTCAATTCCTGCACGACCGTCTTTAATTGGCAAAAAAGGTGTGTTGCAAAAAATGCACAGAGACATTGCACTACAGTTTTCTGAGTTTTTGGACACGTCATTGCTGAGAGGCTCCCTAATGTAGCTCTCTAATGTCAGTTTTTTTTTATTTTACTATTTTATTTTGTTATAATTAGCTAGGTTCATTATGTCCAGCTCCTAGGATAACTCAGCAATTGGCTGATTAATAATCGACACAACATATTAAAAAAAAAAAAATCTCCTCTCATTTAAATAAGATACTGACATTTACATGATATCCAAGGAGTTATTTTTGAGCGTCTCCTCAGTGGGATGTGGTTGAAGTGATGACTGAAAGAAATGCCAATCCAAAGGACAGAACAGCTGCTGTCTTTTCTGTTCAAGATTTTCTATTTAATGTCCAAAATGGGCTCTGTGTGAGTAAAAGTTACTTTTTAAAATATCTTAATTTTCAGGAGTGTTATCAAATAATAACCGAGGTTTGTTAAATTACAAAACACCTCGAGGGTTTTAGCCAGTGAGCCATCCATCTATCCATCCATCCGTCTATCCATCCATCCTGGGAACTGTGACTTATCACAGGCTGCTTTGTGTGGTAGCTCAGAATCACCTGAAGATCTATAATTAAAGTGGTGGCTTACTCTGACAGCTTGCATTGGCCTTGTCAGCGCTTTAAAAACAGTGAAGTTTGGACTTATCAGTACCAGCTGCACTTATCAAAGCCGTCATTAAAAAATATGTGGACAGAAGCCTCAAGAGGAGAAGAAACTTCCCCCCGGGGAGCTTTGAACATGTTTTGCCGTATTTGCCAGCCTTATAAGACATGCAACATGTGGTAGCACACTGTGAAACAATGGGAGGTCTTAATTAATTAGCCATTCAACAACACCCAGCCACATGGCAGGATTTTTAAATTGTAACAGCTCAAGCAAGGTAGATTTGACGCCCTGTTGAAACATAAAACACGAAGAAAACTGTTTCATCGCTTTGCGGGCAGTGAGGGACTCGTCTAAAGGTGGCTTGTGTGTCCGCTGAATTGACAGAAATGATGGGACCGTTTGAGATTTGCAAGGTATGAGTGTGTTTTCTTTTTCCAATAGTACTCGATGATAAATCACAGAGTTTTAAGCTCTCCCAGTGGTTTTTGGAAAAAAAAAAGAAAAAACCTGTTGTGATTCATTCTCAGAAAGAAAAGGTTGGCCTTTCCTCCTCCCTCTACCACAATGCTGCTTTTGAATAGTAGAAATGAATGCCAAAACTACCAGCAGGTACATTATGTGTCTCAGCTGGCTCATATTGCCTAATATATCACTGCACTTCACCCACCAACATATTGCTACACGGCTGCACATTACCAATGTCTTTTGGCAGGAATTAAGAGTTTCATTATCGGAATAATGCCAGCACTTCCACCCTGCCTTCTCCAGCATTGTAATCTAACAGTGTCTTATAACCACTGGTAATTGTTTTTTATATCAATCTCACTACTATACCATTGATACTATGCATTTGTGCTTACATGTACACCTCATTGACAAAGGAAAGATGTGTGTCTTATTTAAAGAAAGAAGACAAAAACACCACCTTTGTTAAAAATCACAGCTTTCCTTGTTCCTTTACCAGCTCCGTCATCGTTACCAGGCAGAGTTCTTCCACCCAGACAGCCAATGAGCCACCAGGCCATCCAGACAGCCAGCAAGCCAACCAGATACACTTCCAGTCTGCCAGTTCACCATCTGCCTGGTAAGCCTCTCGTGTAGCGAGCCAACGCCTGTCTGTGCTGGTGTGGCACCCAGTGGCCAGTTGTCTTACTTCTTTCAGTCGCAAACACACTCACACTCACACGGACACACACACACACACACACACACACAGTCTCTGTCTCCTTTAGAGCGTCTTGGACTCGCACAGAACAGCACAGAACTGTGTTAAATCTGCATGTTCCTCAGTCAGTCCTTAGCTGCGAAAACAAAAGATCGCTGCACATTGCCCAGCTCACACACCGCCCCTTTCCTCGCCGCACATCGCCTTCACAGTAATCGACGCAAGGTAATTGTTGGTAATTAATTGCCCTTCGTTAATGGCTTTGCATTTATTTAAGCTGTGCATGCTGGCGGTTGTATTTTTTTTGTCATCCTGTTTCACGTTTGTATAATCAGTGCCTGTTAAAGCTCGTACTTATTTGCACATGTGTAAACTCAAACAAACGTAGACCACTTGATTCTCTGATCCTCTGCCCGATTTACCCTTGAGCCCTGCCCACTCGCTCTCCCCTACACGAAGTAAGGTGCCCCTGTTTGTTGTTGATGTATGCTAATGTAACCACATCCATCTGTTAGTTTACTCGATTTGGATTTTGCTTGTTTGTAGCGATGTTCCCGCCCCTCCCACTCCACCATCTCCTCCCCTTGCCCACATCCACACCTCCCGCTTCCCCTGTTTCTCCTCCTTCTACCTCCTCTCCATCTCCTTCCTGCTGCTAAGAGATCAGGGCTCTCGTCTGCATGGATCGCAGCCATCTATCGTGCGGTCCGGGCGAGGGAAAGGAGGGTCCACCGCCCCCTTCCTGTCAGTATGCAAATTGGCCTTGTTTTGATTAAAAGACAGCTGCATATTTCATTGAAGTCAACAGTGGAGGTGGGATAGGAGAAGTCATACCTCTCTGGGGAGGCGGAGGTTGTTTAGCTGGAGTGAATGTTGTGGGAGCTGCTGTTTAGTGCTGCTGGGGGGAACAAATAGTGAAGACAAAAGAGCTGCCTAGGGACTGCTTTGGGTTTAATGGGGCTGACTGACTGGCACATCAGTTAAAGCTCACACTGATGCAGAGCTCCTGAATGTGCATTGCATGATAACGGGAGCAATTGACAATGAAATATAATCCCCCATGAGCCTTTGAGGTGCTTTGGCATGCCAACACTGTTGGATTGCTACCTTCCACTCTACCAGGCTGCTGAGGAAACACAGCTGAGAAATAAAATGAGAAACTTTTCCTCATGTGACCATCTCTTACTCGATGGATGGTTCCCTTGTGGGCTGGGTCAAAAAAACTGAAACCTCACTTCTCAAATTTTGATATATAAAGTTTTGGCCCAGGCCAGCTTTGATTCGGTGTTTCAGTGTTTTTGGCTGGCTGTGTACTGCATGAATGAATTGATGAATGGGTTATGCTATTTTTGAATTAATTTAGGACTGGCAAGAAGACTATCTTCCTCCCACCGTGTCTTCCTTTTCCTTTCCTGTTTGAGGGCGACAGTCAGCCCACCAGAGGTGGATTAGGGTGATGTATTGGTGGGTGGGCACACTATGAGGTCAGAGGGTGGGAATAGGAAGGATGGGGGAGGATCTCCTGGCTTCAAGCCAGCTCCAGTGAAATTCAAAGACATGGGGAGGGTTGGGAGGATGGAGCGATGGTTGCTCTGCATAATCAATCAGAAACAATAGAGGAACAGAGCCAGTGGTGCTGCCTTTCTTGACAGGCCTGATTGTATTTATGCAGGGCTGGGAGTGAGGGGGGAATGCCATTAAAAGGAATTGGGGTAGTAAGATGTGGGCAGGTGCAGGGAGTGCTGTAATGGGTGGCCCCCGCTGCAAAGCCAAGGACATATACCCAAGAGGAACTGATTGAATGCCATGCCAATAAAAGGAGGCAGTTTCATGCACCATTGACCGAGTTGGCATCCTCACAGCCACACTGTGATGAAACCCCCTTCGAGGTCATGATAATGTGAATTGCATTTTGTTCCTTGGTGGGTTGTACTGCTCTTAGAAAGAATTAAAGGAAACCCTCTACCCTGATTTTCTCCTCTGTTTCTTTTACAATTCAGGGCACATATCCGATCTATTAAATGTCAATACGAGATGAAACAAATCAGATTGGTTGTTTGGACAGAAATTAAAAAAAATGAAATTGGGAGTCACAATAGGTGGTGAAAATAATCTGATTTCAGCCTGCAGTGCGCATTCAGCCTGAGAGATTTGTCCTTTCATTTTCTCTGTAGGTGAAGCAGCGTGTCCCGGAGAAGGCTAATAGAATGCTTGTCTTGTATCTTCTGAGCCATGAACTTTCTCTGTCACAATTACATTCAGTGTGGAAGTCTGTGTGCCTTGCAGACAAATACAGTATATTAGCTAGAGTAAAGCAGTCCAACGCTTCTGTAAGGGCATTTATTCATTTACTTCTGGAGTATTCCTGTTCCTGCAAACATGTGCAAACCTAGCTTCATGTTTATGTCGGGAGTTTCTGGGAAAAATAGTACATCAGTCACATCTTTTGGTTGCTTTTTTACATTCTTTATTTTTGTAAACAAACATAAAAACAACACACCAAAAATAGAACAACCGGTTGGTCATGTATCCTAGATATCTATACTGATTGAAAAACATGCCAATTCATAAAGCTAGTGGCTATAAATGATCACCTGTCCAGGTAACAGACACTAATATTACAAAAATGTCCCTGCCTTCAGATTTAGTGAGACATTAATTCTCTCTATACCTTCAGTATCACTCAGAACATCTATCCAGTCAGTCTTGGTTGGCGATTGTAACCAGATTCATGTGACTGTTTTTTTCTGCTGGCTGCTGCTAATATTATCTGTACTACATATTCAATATACACTGTGATATGAGCTGCAATGATGCCCTGATAAATAGCTGAGGAAGAACAGTCTGTCCAAACACCAAAAATGTTTTGTATTTCCTGTCTTACCTCCTGCCAGTATGCTGCCATTAAAGGGCAGTTCAAGAATATTTGAAAATAGTCTGTCAGTTTTTCTCCACATTTCCTCCAACCTCAGCTGTCTGTACACATTTTACTCTAGGGGTTATAAAATCCTCTTATAGAATTCCCTCCAAAGACTTGGACTGGTGGAGGTGAACGATACAGATCACATATTAAGCCAGTCCTCCACTGAGATGACAAATCCAGATTATTTCTCCCATTTTGCTCTGACCTTGTTTGTTGAATGTGTTTTCTGGTGTCCTTAATACATATCAACAAAGATTTCAGAAAAGCTGGAGTCAGATTGATCTCATTGTTGAAATAAGCCCTGACGTGCAAGTGCCTAAAACAAAACAAAACATTTCTAAACCATAGATTTCGGAGATGTTTTTGTAGTAGGAAGTGACACCAGTTTGATACCAATGCTTGAACCTCTCTTTGTCTGTTGCTTTTGCACAATCATCTAAATTCATTGTTGTTGTTTTTATTTAACTGACTCAACTTTAAAATTTGTTGTCAAAATAAATAAATAAATTGGGGACAAACTCGAAGTGAGACTGCTGAGGCACATGTGTGCATATCATGTGTCTATTCAGTCAGCTGACACGATATGATCTGATGAAGTGATTGCACTCAACATTTGGGACGGTGTTTTAAGAATTGCACTAAAGAAATGAAGACATACAGAAAACTTGTAAGATTAAAGACTGCTAAATGAAATTTAGACAGGCTGTACAAAGGATCAGGCAGTGTAGAGAAGAAGCATGTAATTTGCATCTGTGCTGCTGATGCTGCACCACTGCCTCCTGCTGTTTGTCCACAGTAATGACATTTCAAGCCTGCACCAGAATGTGCAAAAAAGCTAATTTCTCAGCGTCAGTCCCTGACACTAATGCATATACTGATCCACAAGCCCCTCTGAGCCCTCTCCACTCCATCCGCCTCTCCTCCTCCGCCCCGCTGCTCACTCATGTTATCAATTCACTGTTTTCTCAAGGAAAATATAAGTTAAGCTCACCTTATTTACATTTATATGATCAGATTTACTTCCTTATGGAAGGTATGCAAATGTGCCCTTTTCTCGGGTCTTAGCCACTGAGTGTGTATATATTTGTTGCCAGGAATAGAGAAAAAAATAAATAACATTGCCCTCTAGGAGAAAAGAGACCCGAGCTAGGATTCCTGGACCTCATGAATTTTGTAATGATCAATTTGGTTTACCATAGCACCTCGAAGACTTACCAGGACATTCTGAGAGCTCAGGATATATAAGATGAAGATGAGATTGATATACACCAGGAATGTCTATATTTCGTTCTCTTTTCTCGGATGCTGCCCCTGCAATGCTCAGAATACAGTTTTTCATTTTCTACATCTGATGGCCTCTTAATTCCGACCTCCGTTTGTGTGTTGGTGAGATGTGGAGAGTTGGTTTTGCAGGGTGTGCTCAGGCATCGGTTACATCCTCTGTGTAGTGGAGCAGAGAGGGAATATAAGGCAAATCTGATGGGTGGTAGGATGACTGCATTCGGCTTGAGCTTATTTTGAAGAAAAAATAAAGCCCTATTTTGTTTGTTGACAGAGGGGTGAGAAAATGTGTATGTAGGTGAGTTACCCAAGTGAAACTCCTGAACCTCTTGTGAATCCAGAGGCAGGGCATTGCATTGCTTTGGTGTGTGTGTGAGTGCCTGCAAGGATGTGTGTGTGTCCAGTGGATGCAGGAGAGGCACTAGCACTCGAGCAAATTGCTTTCTGCCAGCATATTGTGAGCGCCAGTCTTTATTCCAGGGGATGGGAAGGCAGGTCTCTGACGAGTATGGCCCCCCAATTCAGGCCCAACGCTGCTGCCCTGCCCAGCTCAACCTATAGCCCTGCCTTATAATACAACTCCTCTATACCAAGCTTTACCCTGCTTGATGAAATGCTGATGTGGAATATTTAACTGACACTCCAAGCGAAACCTAATAATATAATCAGGTAATAAGAAATTAATTTTCTCCCTGGCTGCACTTTGACTGGGGTGTTGATACAGGGCAGTGGAAGAGAAATCACGAGGCAAACGTCGGTGAGGGAATATCATAGGTACCCTCTCTCTCTGTGTGCATCAACACTTCTCATGACACACTCCGCTGATTTGCTAGCCACCCCCACGCTCCCCTTCACACACCCCGTGCTCCTGTGCACATACAAATTTGCAGAGACCCACACAACAACAACAAGGATGCCTCCCTCCCTATACGCCACTGAACTGTAAACGACCAAAACTAGAAAAACAAGTCGCGACACTTAACTCACACAAACACACACTGATACAACTGCACATAGACACACGTGTGCTGTCGCTGTCATTGAAGGGGCTGAATGTCCGCTCTGCAGGCTAACATTGTGAGTGTCAGCGCTGGCATTGCCCTGCAGCACAAACAGAAGTGTGTGTTTATGATACTACTAAAGTAGGGAGCATCTTGCTGTGTTGCTGACCCACTAAATGTCATTCGGTTTGGGTTACCCCCTCCTTTTCCTCTTTTGATCTCTTTTTTTTTATCTCTCTCTGAATGCATCTTTTAATCTTTCTTTCTCTCTCTCTCTCTCTCTCTCTCTCTCTCTCTCTCTCTCTCTCTCTCTCTCTCTCTCTCTCTCTCCATCTTAGTGCCTGTCCTTTTGCTGTTAATTAGAAGTCAGGAGTCCATTGGTGTCAGTGCTCTGGTGTTTTATTGCCCCCCATTCCCTCTTGCCTCCACTGGCCCCAAACTAGGAGACACCAATAACCCACCCCCACAACACACACACACACACACACACACACACACACACACACACACACACACACACACACACACACACACACACACACACACACACACACACACACACACACACACACACACACACACACACACACATACACACACACACAGAGACATACTATGTGCCAGAGTTTCTACAGCCCTGCCTGCTCTTGCCTGGCATAGCCATCCATCTCTCCGTGCACCCCCCCCCCCCCCTTGCTTCCTCCTCCGCCTCAAACCACCACCCACCCGACCGCTGCTCTCTCCTCCTCTTCCATCACCTCCCCCCCCCCCCCCTCCTCCCCTCTTCTCCATCCCCTGCCATCGCCTCTCTACCTGAGAGCATTTGTCATCCCGTCGCTCTGTGAGCCACGGTCAACGTGATGAAAAAAGAAAGACAGGGAAAAAAAGAGAGAGAAAATCTCAGCGGCAATATGCAAAAATGCAAAAAGGTAGATGCTGGTTGCCCTGACAACGGCTCCGAGGTTATTTCCAAGCGCTGATGGAAATCAATGTCATGTGCCAGCCAGGCAGGCACCTCCGTCCTCAAGAAAATTAGAAAAAGAGGGGAGGGGGGGTTGCGGGAGGAGGAGGGAGAACTGGAAGGACAAAGAAAAATGCAGAGGAACAGAAATCAGGTTTTTTCTCTTTTCTGAACCTTTTGGGGCTCCTGACTTTTCTTCAAAGGAGCTTGAGGCATGCCGCTGTGCCATTTGGTCATTGCTCTGGGTTCCTTTTACATTCATTTGCCTTTTGTGTCTGTATTTTGCATTCAGTGTAATATCTTCCCTTCCTCTGCACGCTTCACACTGCCACCAGCCCTCGAAAATGTGTTTATGTAAAAAGAGGAGAAACAAACTCTGTCTCTGAGGGTGCAAAATCACAAAAAGACAGATTAGGATGCATGAAGAGGTGGTGAAGTGCAGGGGAGGGTTTCTGTGCGTGTGGACTGGCCAAACAGCTGACCTATCTGTTCTATGATACTGACCAGCAGGTCCATGCAACAACAACATCATCATCATTGCTTGGGGAAAGGCATCCTGATAATCTAGCATGTCTCACTTTGCCAGGATAAGCTAATTACTGTCAACATCGATCACAAATGAATATATATTTTCCAATTATTTTTTTCCCTTAATGCAAAGAACGACTTGGAATTGAACCCGGGCTGCTGCGATAAGGACTCTGCCTTATTGGTGCAGGCTCTAGCTGCTAGGGCAGCCCTGCATGTATAATGTCGAAGAAAAAATAAAAGTAATGACTCAGTCCTCTTATCTGGTCAGACCAGATATAAGTTGTAAGTTGCCTCTCAGGCTATATGAAGCTGAACGTTTCAGTTTTCATTTTGGAAAACTTTTTCTGTCCTGCAAGAAGCTGAAGGCAGTTCAAGGGGAGAGTTGGTGGACAGCTGCTTTCATGAAACTTTCTGAAAGTCACTCAAAAATGCTTGACATTTGGGTTTAGAAAAAGTTCTCACCTCCAGCCTCTTCAAAGGTGTTTTTGCACCTGAGGAACTTTTTCATAGCTCTAGAAGGACTCTGTCCCTTTTTATTGTGTCAGCACTGAAAGGATGGGGAACACTCAGGTTTCTTAACATATATAGTTAGGAGGGACTGTTTTAGTTCATACTTCAAAGTAGGTACACTTTCAACTTAAGAGGAAGCTAGAGTGACATAATGTACAATATTTGTTCAGGTTTAAGTGGATTGGTTAAACAATCCGAGGTGCCCTTTGAGCAAGGCAATGAAAGCAAAACTGCCCGGGGCTCTTGTCTGTGTGCAGCCCCCTCACTCTGACATCTCTCATCAATGCATGTTCATAGGGTCCTGTTTGTGTTTGTGTTTGTGTTTGTGTTTGTGTTTGTGTATTAGGGCTTTTCATACTTGAAGGAGAAGCAGACCCCTAGCAAGTTTTCCGCAGCAAGTCAGAGTGAGCTGATGTGGGAACGCAGCAGGAAATTATCAGGTGAATTCACCTCGAGCCAATGGAGGGGGGGGGGGGGGGGGGGGGGGGGTTATGTTTATATTCTGTGACTGCTGCACGGTGCCTAGAATGTATGCACGCGAGCGCAAATTAAATGGCTGCATTGCGTATTCTGTTCGCTATCATGTTGTTCTTGGCTCTTTAGTTGATTGTGTGATTCCGACAAACTACACGTAGCATTAAAAAAAATATTCTCTTATAGCATCCTATAGCAGACTCTGTTGCTTCGTCTGCTACTTCCGCGTCCTTTTTTTTTTTCGTCACGTCTGACTTCAGGAGACCCTGACCCCCCTTCTGTCTGAGAGGGATAGTTAACTTGTAATGTTTTTAAAATTACAAAGGAAAATTACACCAGATCATCAGTCTTTTATACACATTAACACAATTACAATGCCATTCAAACAATTATACTTGTGGTTATGTTGGTCTTTCAGTAATTTTCTGATTTCAGAGATAGAGCGAGAGAGAGAACAAGTTTCCTCTCTAAACTTTACAAATAAACTTGTAGCTTGCAATTGTGTGACTTACAACCATTTCTAACAATGTTATGTTTGATCTTCCTGACTTGCACCATGATTTTAACTTCTAATTTACCAACATGAGCTTCCTCTGACTCACACGACAAGTCAATGTGTGCTCCTCAGGTGTAGCTGCTATAACTTAACAATCAGCGGCACATCCACTCTGTTAACGCTCCGTCTAAATATGTGCCTAAAGCATTAATGAGAACCGGGACGTGGTGCTGCTGATGGCGGAAATACGCTCATTTTAAATCTGTAATTGCGCGTAATGCCAGTGTATCTGTGCATTGTTACTGACTCTGCATGCACAGGGGTCAGTTTTCTAACAATTGTCGATTTCTCATTGTTTGCGTCACACAACACAAAAGTGGCAGCACAAGGTCGTCAGTTCACCTGACAGACATTGTACGTCCTTGGATGTGTCATTGCAGGCTTGCGATGGTATAAACATTTCATGAAAATAACCTGTTTCTATTGACTTGTGGTTCATTATATTCATGCATGCCAGAACTTTATTTTCTGCAGAGGAGCAACAGCAGAGCTTTGCTGCAGAAAGAGTGACATTTTTGCCATCAATTAACTCACGGCGAAAGATATATAGAATTAATTTCCTCAGGTTGGAATCAATAACCCATGAACTGTAATTTATAGTGCGCTGCAGACCGCTGCAACCACCACAGGCCGTCTCTGACGAGTCTTGTATCACTTTGGCAGGCTGCTGTGGAATAGATGGGCCATGCATGCCAAGCCAATAGGTTCTCCTCATCATTTGCATATCTAACATGGCGTTCACACTCCAGTTGACACATTTGCAACCCGCCACTTATCCCATTACTGGCTGTCCCCGTTCGCAGCATTGTTTGCTGTGTCGGCACTCTTTCTTTTGCTGGCCGGCCAGCTCATTTCCTGCTGTGCTGTGTGTCGGGGCACTCACAGTTTGTTTGGATGATGCTCAAATCAACACCACTTGGCAGATATACAGTTCTCTGCATTTCACTCCAGTTTATACCTTAGAGCATTTTGAAAGCATCACCAAAGAGAAACTATTTTAAAAAACGACAGAAATACACTGTAGCCAAGTTAGTTGAGTATACAGTTTTCATGTTTTGTCCTATGTGCTTATGGCCACTTAACGTCGTTCTATGAATGAACTTAAGGCTTTGTGCTTGAACAGTCGTGAGAAAATATTTCTGGGATTGTTCACTCTAGCACAAACTCAAAAGGCTCATGTGATCATCTTGAAGTTTATCAGTAGTACCTATTCATATAAGCAATGCATCTTTCTCTCTCTCTCTCTCTCTCTCTCTCTCTTACTCCTTAGGCACCCTGTCTTTGTGAGCTGCTAATTTGGTAATCATTTGCCATTAAAGGTTTAATTTTAGTTGGCGCCTTTGCTCTGAATCTTTAATTTGAGTCTTAAATAAACTCCCCAGACCCTCTGGCCACATTTGCCTCCCTTACCTCCCCTCCTTCCCTTCCTTGCCCCCTCAAGGCCTCAATCTTTCTCCTTCTCATCCCCTCTCTTTTTGAGAGGGCAGCAAGCAATACAGTATTAGTAACACTATTTTCCCACAGGCAACAAAAAGAATCACCTGTTAGCGGATGAGCTGCCTTGTTCACCTTGGACACAGCTGCAGGATGTAGTGTGTTACTGTCTCCGAGCCACGGTGGTATTTGCCTTTCCTCTGACAGGGAGAGTTACATTATGTTGCTCTGCAGTAAGGCTTTCAGGGTTTCATGTTTTTACAGCAGGGGTCCTGATATCTTTCTATATAAGACTTCCATGACACTTCTGCTTAGCTCTTTTTATCAATTGGCTGTGTAAACCGGCTTACACCAAGCTTGTGAACTCAATGAACTCCAAATCACTGAGCAGATTCTCCATGGTGAAGGGCTGCGGCTGAATGCTGTATGTCAGCCATGGATTTTCTGATAAGATCATTTTCCACCCTGCACATTTATTTTTGATGTGCTGTGTTGGTGGCGCACTGAATAAATGAATATTCATGAATGTGCAGAAGGCCTATATATGTATCATAGTGATTTCCACCCGTGTCATCAAGCTATGCAAATTACCTCCTCACATCTCCACACAGCCCCCTCTCTCTCCTTAATTAATGACGCTGAGAAAATGTTTTTTTTTTCTACCGAGGAAAATTAGCTCCTACAAGACGGAATGTGTGAAGATATTTAATGGATGTGATAATTCTCGACTCGTTTTTTTTCCTTGATGACTTTGAGAAAATACATTTTCCCCCGGCAGATAGTCACACACACATTCTTAAAGATGAATTTATTGACCCTTGAGGGGATACAAATGAAGACATGACTTCAGATTGGATGGACCAACTGTAGTCATTGTAGTGCCATTGTTACAACCATTGTCATATAACATATTTCACCCAAAACCATTCACTCATCTTATTAATCTAATTGTCCTTAACAAATTAAAACCTGCACACAACCAAAGCTGACATTTAGAAATGACTTTGATGTACTTTTTATCCTTTATTTTTTTTATCCACACAATAATAAATGAACATATATTTTAACGAATAATTATACTCAACAAGCATATTTTTTGTTTTTTCCTCTATCCTCCTAAAAAAATGTTTTAGTCGTTGCTAATTTACCAACTTGTGCGTCTCATAATACCAAAAGTTGTGTTTTTTTACAATCTTAGTCTTGTAAAGATAACACATGTTTGATGCTACTTCAGTAACGCTCTTCAAGGAGCTACATCTAAAATGTACAAAGACCGCCCCCCCACTCTGCAATATTATAACATCTGAATTATAAGTCATGCAATTACCTTATTATCTATATGCAGAGTGGACCGAAGGATCTCGTCTTCATCTTAAAGATGAAAAAGAAGATGAGGAGAGCGGCTGTATAGCTCATGAAGAAGAGAATAAATGGTGGAAGTGAGGATAAGCAGTAAAGCTGACATTAGGGTCAAGTGCTGATCTGGCATCACATTTCCCTTTTCAGATCCATCTATATGCATATGCTCACATGCACATATAGTCTGTAGCTACATGCACGCCCACATACTCATGCTGGGAAACCCGCCAGAGAGAGAGAGGTTAAGTCACACAGAGACAGGAAGCAGATGGATGAAATCAAATGAATAAAAGAGAGTAACGCAAATTATTTAAGGGTGTGCTTATGCATGGAGTGTGTCCATGTATGTGTGTTTGTGTGCGCGCCACACAGTGAGAATATATGAAGGCTAGGAGAGGGAGGCAGAATCTATTCAGGGGGGTAGTAGCTCACTGACAGGCCGCACTGCCATGCTCAGCCAGTTCATTGCTGTCATTCCTTACATCTTTTGACATTTTCAATTATGTCTTTCACACATGGCTGGGCACTTGTTTTTTTTCTTTCTCCGCTCTCCTCATCACCCTCCTTTGCTTTTCTCTCGCTCTCCCTCCTTCCCATTCTATTCCTCCACCTTCATTCCATTGCCTTTTTAAGTGGCCGCTCCCTTCTCGCTTTGTGTGTCGGGCCTTTTCATATGTGGGGGTCAGGTATAGCCCAGGGATCCTATTACTACCCTCCCTCGCTCTGTGGCGGATGGACTGAGTCGAGGGGGCGGGGTTGAGCGAAGGAGAGGGCAGCCGTGGAGTGGGAGAGGATGCTGTCAGATATGTCAAGGAGTCCTGTTCAATTTGTGTGCTGATCCTGAGGGGGACCTCACAGGGCGAGGTGCAAAGAGTCGAGGAAGGCTTGTGGTTTTTTTGGATGGCTCTCATCCTTTGGAATATAATGGAGAAGAGTTTTCTATTTGGCAGCAACATTTTTAGTTCGGGTGTCTTCAATGTGCAAGTTTGTGGAAATCCTTGGATGGTTCTGTTATTTTTGACCATTCCAACATAGTAAGCCTTTGTGTTCCAACCTGGACTTCAATAAGATAAGGTACGCTAAGAGGAGGAGTTTTTGTCGCTCTTTTCTTAGTAAACAACATGGTTTTGAATTTGACATGAGTGGCAACAAATGACTACAGTTTGACGCTAGCAGTGAGTACAGAGCTCAACAGTGACCGCCCACTTTTCGGGGGCTCTAGTTCCAGAAGTACATTTCCCCATTCAAATCCTCGATTGAGATGTCACAAAATCCTTATATCAAATGATTGAAGCCTGGAACCAAGCCAACCAGCGACCCCAATACTCAAGACTATTAAAACATTAGCTTCGGCACAAAAACAGCGTTGAAAAAGGAAAAAAAAGGCAAAGACTGTGTGCATCATTTTCTTCCAGGGTCAAGGAACTACCCTTCCCACAATCCATTGCAAATGATATCACTTCTTCTTAAATGTAACTTTTGTAGTTGTTATTGTATTTATACTGTTAATGCATGTGTTGTAGTTTGTTTTGCGTGAAACTATCCGTTCCCATACGGCGGAAAGGGGCGGGAAACATTGCCATGGTAACAGTGTGCTCCACCAATCAGATGTCGCTGTGACACTATACGATCATAGGTAGTGTAGTTCTTTTCCCGGATATTGCGAATAAACCATGTGTGTCTTAAAATGTGGTTGATATCATACAAACTTGTGTCTCCTACAGGAGCATAAACATCGTTTCACACACAGGTAGCTCATAGTCCAGCTCTACCTTCGACAGTTACGACAATATGGCTAATAATGAAATCCGCTATTGAGAAAATAATTGGGCTTTTTACTTCCCGAACCAGACTGTTGAGCCCTATGATGTTTGTCGAAACTAGCAAAAGGTCGGAACAGTGTTTTTACACTTCAGAAACATAGTTTTTATTTTTGCACTAGTGTCGAAGAGATCAGCCAAGACACGCATCTAAGCATAAGACTCTGTATTTGGAAGGAAAAACATGGGATTTAAAAATCTCTAACTTCAACAAGAGTACTTATTGTCTCCTT
The DNA here is from genome assembly GCF_963930695.1 of Labrus bergylta. Lineage (NCBI taxonomy): Eukaryota > Metazoa > Chordata > Actinopteri > Labriformes > Labridae > Labrus > Labrus bergylta. The sequence goes on from NC_089195.1 coordinate 28,033,640, forward strand.
AATTCATAATTAAATGAAGATGGGATGTAGAATATTATCATACTTAATGAAAATGATAAGACAGCATATTTAGGAAATTAGATGTCAACATGTCGGCATCCTTTCAAATGCATGTCATGCTCTACTTATGTATGAATCCTGATTGATGGATTAGCTGTGTGATTGATCATCAGACTGACTAATTGATTAACTCATAATGAGCTCATAATATGTTTCTCCACTTAAAGCATCAGAGGACACACAGCATCCATAATGCATGTTCTGTATGAAAGGGAACAGGGATCATTTTCCTACTGGGCCAACTGATGGATTTACTGATTGATTGATTGATTGGCTGACTGACTAATTGATTGGTTTTGTAATGAAGGGAAAACACATTTTTCACCATTAAAGCCTAACCGGGGGGGGGGATTCCCTTAAAGCTGGCAAGCCATGATGTAATGCAAAAGGTTCTAATGACCTCAGCATAATCACCACCATTATGAAACAAGCACTCAGCTCTCAAAACCACTTCATCATCAGAGTGATGCCTACTCATGCCTACAGCCATAGCTCACTCACTCCTCTCGCTCAAAGTCAGCCAAACAGATAACTGCTGCCAGATCTGCAGCCAAGTCACAGCAGAAATCTAACAGGCCCGCCAACAAAGCTTTGTTTGGACGAAAAACAGAGCGTGTGTTAGTGTGTGTGAGGTAGTAGACTCTGTTGTTGCCAAGCTGGCCGCCCTGGCTGTACTCACTTTCACCAGGGGGCAGTAAAGAAGGCGGGAGGCCCGATTGCTATTTTTCCAGGCTAATCATTGGAGCGGGTTGCCAGGTCCTTTTTTTACCCCCTCTTATTCCCCCTCTCCTGTTGACTCTTAACCCTGACCCTACAGCAGGAGATCCCTCTCTTGGCAAAAAAGGTGGTAGAAAAAATGAGAGAGGGGGAAATGGGGGCGGGTGGAGGAGGTGGGGGAGTCAGTGGTGCGAGCTGAACAAGAGAAATGCGGGAGTCATGGTCAAGGGCTGATTAATGAGCCTCTAATTTAATCAGCAATTCCCATCTCACCAGGGCCTCTCCACGTGGCTCTGTAGCAGCTTATTATTTTTAACAAGTCTGTGATCTCCCCCTTTTCCTTTGCTCTTTTTCTCCGGCTTTCTGTCTTCCCTGGTTCCTCTTTTATACCGAGCTCTTATCTGTGTCAGAGTCAGGGATGTGAATAGTGTGGCGATGATTAATGGAGATTTAAGACCTATGAAGGATGTCTAATCTCTCGCTCTCTCTCTCTCTTTCTCTCTCTCACACACACACACACACTCCTTTAACAGAAATGTCTGCTGTAGACTGAGTTTCAGACTGGATAGCTGCTGTTATGTAGCCAATTACAGTGATGAATGCTCAAAAATGGCCCCTGACACCTATTTTATTTGAAAAGATCAGACGTGAGATGAACAAGAAAACGTGTGTGTGACTGTGACTGGGTGTGTGTGTGCTGTGCTTGTGTATCAACAACATTTCAGACGTCTTTGTTTTGTTCAAAGTTTTGCTCTAACTGACTTTTTACTTCACACAAAGCAACAATTCTGATCATTTATAACCTTACCTAAACCTTACCTATGTTGCAGTTGATTCCATTTGTTCAGTAGTTAGTTAATTAAATGATCTCCAGTGTTGTCAGGTCAAAAAGAGTTACTTGTCATGATTTGGTATTATTTAGTTTTGTATTTTCAGTGTTTAGTGTTTCTCTATGTTCTAGTGTGTTTTGTTCATTCTTGAGTTCTTTGTGTCTTCAGTGTTTCATGTATTTTATTTTGTAGTTGTCCTCGGTGTTTCTTGTGTCCATTCCTTCCTCTGTGTGTTTCCCTACAGTGTGGTTGCCCTCATTGTCTTCACCTGTGTTATTAGTCTCACCTGTGTTTGATTACCCCATGTCTATTTAGTCTCTGTGTTTCTTCCCTTCTGTGTCTGTCCGTTGTAGGTGTTTGTCGGTGTCATTTGTTGCATGTCAGTTTACCCGTGGCGCCTTCTCTTGTTGGATTTTTTGGAAGTAAGTTTTTGTTTGCCTTTTGTTGAAAGAATAAATAGTTTTAATGAATCCTGCATCTGGGTCCTCGTCTTCGTTTTCCATGACATTACTTCAAGATACAGTAAGATAAGTGCGGATAAGATACTTGTCAGTGTCCTTGTCTCTAAAAGAAGTCTATTCACTATTTTTTTTTGCTCTTTGCCCTCCATGAATTGGATACAACAATGCTACGTACAACTTGGGGCCTGTTTTCTTTTTGTTGTTAAGGCTGTAATTTCCTACGAGCTGACCTGTGCACACACATGGTACTGGGATTAGTACCAATGTTCTGTTTCCCTTTTAAAAAAAAGAAAGAAGTGGTTTGGCTAATCTAGCTGAACTGTTGGCATTAGTGATGGCACTGTATTCTCACATCTCTGATCAGAACAATATTATTTTTATCTCATTGCAATTATCACTTAAAGCACAAAAAATTATCTAGAAAGTAGTAAAAGACCAAGTTTGTCTGACTCTATCTTGACCTGCATGGCTGTTGTTGCCATTTGTGCTATTTACATTAACATAACACATTTAATTTCCCTTCATTTTCCACCTTTCTCTGTTGTAAATTGCAATTTAAAATGTTGTAATAAGGAGACAAAACTGAGGAAGAATGGGATGCAACCATGAAGTGGTATGTTTGCCGGTGTATTACATCATAGTTTTGTATTAAAGCAGCTAAAGTCATTAACCACCATAATGGTCATACCAGCCCAATGACGGTTACAGCAGCAGATCTCTGGGAGAATTGAACTGCTCAACTTTCTTTGATAGGACAGGAGAAAAAATGGATGTTTGTTAAATTTTGCAGCAAATGTAATACAAAATATGGCTCCTGGAGTTTCGCACAGACAGCAAACACAATCAGTGTCTTCAGGGGAAAAGGAAAAAAACCTCACCCAACCTTTCTTCCATTAAATAAATAGTCACTCTCCATACTGTATATTCCTTTCCTGTTCACATTCATCTGCCTAAAACCGCACACGCAGCACCTTTTTCACATGCAGAAGCAATTCATGGATAATTAGAAATGATGGCAGGTTAGAAAAAGAAAGGGGAATCAGAAGTGATGGAATAAGAAAGGCTTTGTAGTGAGTCAGAATGGAGATGAGAGAAGCTCTTTAATTCCTCTGATTACTAAGTGCCTGTGTCCATTATCTATACACAGTGAATAGCAGAACACCATAAAGGTAAAATGTGACTCATCCATCCCCACCGGTTATCACTCTCAACGGTTTATGGGAGCTGCTACCCCCTCCTTACTCTCATCCCCCCCCCCCCTTCATCCGTCCCTGCACACATTGACACAGTGCCTACTTAACATAGCGCTTTAGAAAGTGATTTTTGATAGTGTGTGTACAGTAGATGTTTAGATATACACACATATGTTTTCGAGAGAGACTTGTGTGTATGTATGAGTGTTTGTGCATGTATGAAAACATTTCTCTGTAAGATTGTGTGCATGTCGGGTCATTTCATATGTTTCTCCTCTCAATCTTATGACAGGGGAAGGAGTGTGTAGGTCCCCTCTCCTCTGCCATGAGAAGTATTGCCTCCCTTATTGCTGTTGAAAAGCCCCATCAGTGCCAGGCGCTCTGATTTATGTCCCTGAACCCCTCCACCTCAAGCTTCTTTCCATTAGGCTTTACAATATTCCCCCCATTGTTCAGCTCCCGGCGTTATCGGCCCTGCCCAGGCCTGTCAGCAAGACCTGCCCGCACACAATCACACCAGGAGCGTCATGGAGAGAAAGAAGGAGGGGAGGGGGGGACAAGAGATCGACGAAGTGGGGTACTACAGATAGGAGGAGGAGGAGGAGGAGGAGGAGGAGGAGGAGGAGGGAGCGCTAGAGCGCTGGGATGAAGAGGGAGATAGAGAAAGTGGCAGGCAGAGATGGGTAGCGGGGAGGAAGGAACGATAGAGATGAAAGGAGGAAAAAATGAGATGTGGAGGGCAGCATGTTGAAGGAAGTGTAGAAATGGGAGATGTCCATCTGAAGCTAGGTTTTATTGTTCCTGAAAGCAGTAAGGAGGGAGGGAGACATAAGTTAAGCAAAATGCGAGAGGTTGACAGTTAGGATGAGAGGAGGAGATGCCATTTGGTTGCATTACTTTGTTACTGTATTTCCATTAAGATATAGATTTTATTGCCTTCGAAGGGGTCGGGGGTGTGTCTTCTGTGCATTGGAATGGAGATAAGGTGATGGCAATGTTTCTGTAGCCAGTGGGGCTTTTGATACAGACCCCACTCTGTCAATTTAAGCCAGCTTTACTGCCTTGAAGACAGGTTTGATGGAGCTGGAGCGCGATGGTGCATTTGGTTAAATGTAGGTGCCTTTCAGACGGAGGTTTACAATGTAGTGCAGGCAGATGCATCAGAGCCGTTAAGTGCGGCACAATGAACGCTTGAAAGGCAGCCTGGAGAAAAGGTCGAGAGGGCCACATGAGCAGAATGTGAATGAGGAAGGACTATTTAAAGCGATTCAGGATCGATGCTTGTCTTGATGATGTGTGAGCAACGACGCGGTGCCCAGAGGTTGTTTGTGAGGGTGAAAGCGTAGAAAGTTTAAGCGGCCTAACAAGAAACTGTGCGGGTTATTTTAGCTCTCAAACACCATAAGGTAACTTCTTCCTTTTTACTGCTCAATAATGCAAAGGCAAGTCAGTGCAATGCCACTATAAATCCAAAATGCGTTTTATCCTCCACCCCTCTGTAAATGAATGCCACCTTGACTTACTCCCCCTCTTTCTAATTGACAATTCAGAAGACAATTGCTCACAAATGGCAAAATCTTCCTATTTGTCTGAGTCCTGCATATGCGTACCCAGACAATGACATGGTAAATTTAAAATGAATTGCAAATTGCCCTCATTTGAAATGCAGGGGCCTCTCCTCCCATTTGAAGAGCCCGGCTCGCTCCTGTGAAGGGATCCTTCTGACATACACCTTTTAAGAGGAGGAAGATGAGAAACATCGGATTAAAAGAAGAAGAGGAAGGAGAGGAAGGAGAGAGAGGGGAGGGGAGGTTGGCAGATAAGCTTGCTTGCTTTTCAACTCTGTGGAGGATAAGGCAGAAGAAGTTTTAATATCTCTAAATCAGCAGCTCGATATTGAAAGTGTCATCTAATTGAAAATGATTTAGGACACCGGGCCTGCCTGGCAATCATATATAAATTCACTCCTGACACCAGCTCCAAAGTCTCTCTATTTCTACTTTATGAGTCATTTGCATGGTGGGGGCCTTGGAGAGTATAAACCATGCAAATGATATGGAGCGCTGCACAAGGTGATGTATCCCCTCCCCGCTCCCTCCCCCGCCCCCTCCTCCTCCATCTCTCCATCTATCGTTCGTTCTCCCTCTTAGCCTCAGGAGAAATGTTTTCTGCTTTGCTGCTGCCTTTGTCCAGAAAGTCATTTATTTCTCTTGTTGTTCCCTCGCTTGCTATTTTACAGCCTGCCGCATAGGTTAGGGGGGAAAGAGCCGGCTGCCAGCCCATTCAGCAGAATAGCTGTCATCTCCCATTTGTGAGCCAATGTTGTACGTGGAAGTCATTTCCCTATTTTGTGAAAAGACAGATAGAGATACCCATAATAGGAATGTGTGGGTGTGTATCCCTTTAGTACATAACAATAAATATACCTGTACTATAATGTGACACTGAAAGCTTTGCAGTGCATCCTTGCTCTTCAGACTTTAATATGTGGTAAAAGCTCTACTGTCTATGACTCGAGACTGGCTTTGGTTTTTATCCCGCCATGAGCCTGTGTCTCGTCTGTAAGGCTGTCACGACCATTTGTGTAAGACGGCTTTGAAGTCAGTAAACACACATTTGGCGGGTAGAATAAGCATGAAGTGCATCGTCAAAATCTGAAGCCTCGGAAACCTGCTAAACAAATACGCACCAAAAAACAGGCTTGAAATTTAAAATCAAAAGAAGGAAGAAAAAAAAAAAAAGGAAACTGCAATCCTGAAAAAGAGAGGACGGACCTTTACTGTGAGATTATTTCCAGAGCCATCCTTTACCTGACTGCCCGTCTCTCCGCTCACATGGATATAAAGAGCAGGGAATGAGAGTTCAGAAGGGCTGCCTGTACATGCTTACCCTTTACGGCTCCTATAAAACTTTTATGACTTGGAAATCCTCTATTTCCGTCTCTGGAGGAAAAAGCACAGTGATTAAAGGATGAAAGGGAGAGGGGAGGAATGGAGAAACATGGAAAGCAAAAACATGAGCATCTTCCTGTTTCTCTTGTAAAGGGACAAAACTCTGTAAACAAAACATCATGTTTTGATCTTTTTCCTTCTTCTCGTTCCTCTAATGCAGCTTGCAACAAAGAAATGACTAATCTGGCAGAAGGAAATATCCGTGTGCACATTATCATCTAACACTGTGTGGCCTTTTCGTTGTTGAAACGGGGCTAAGTTATCCCACAGGGTGTAATTTGTGTGTAAACATGTGTGCCCTCGTTCTTTTCCCCTCTGGATCTGTGGTTTTGGTCCATTTACTGAGAAGAGCAGGACTGCGCTATAATCCTCTGTGTATGTTTGTGTACTGGTGCGAGCATATGGTTGATGTTTTTGTGTGTGAATTTGACATGCGTGTGTGTGTGTGCATGGTTTTGTTTTTCATAAGCTCTCAAACCTGAGAAACATATACATGCATCAGAATTCACTGATGAGTGCTTACGTGCATGTATGTCGGTGTTTTACAGGATTTTATTTATGCTTGTATGCATTAGTAAGTATATGCAAATTTCAGAGGTAGCACCTGCATGTGTGTATGTGTGTGTGTGTGTGTTGCGTTCAAGAGGTGGTGAGTGAATGACTGCAGCAGTCTCAAGTGTTGCCCAGGGAGCTCCTGCGTGCGGTGGCAGTCTTGTTTGTCTTCCACTGCTACTCAAACAATGGCTCCCCATGGGCCCGCTCTGCGCCTAATTGAGAGACTACAGAGGGAGAGAGCGAGGGAGAGATGTGATAGGGCCGCGCTTACACCAGCTCAATTACATACACACAGCCGAAGAACACACTCACCACTTCCACACACACACACACACACACACACACACACACACACACACACACACACACACACAAGTAAACACCATCACCCACATGTAGCCGCACAAAAAAAGTATAAAGCATAACAAACTGGTAATAGAGCTACTGCAGAGGCACAGTACAGTATATGGACTATTATGTGTATCAACTCACACACACACACACACACACACACACACACACACACACACACACACGCACACAAAGCCATCACATCTGATGAAGAGACAGCAGCAAGAAGTCTCTCAGCACGCACAAGGGTAAACCAAATAGTCGATACATGTTGCTCTGATGTGTCTGAAAGGCCTTGAAATGTCTCCGACACTTCTCCTCATAAGACACCGCACACTCCCGGATTACACATCACGTGGGTTGTTATGTGTTGTTGGGATTTCACTGCATCATCAGCAAATTATAGTTGCATCACAGTTGCTTCAGGACAGGTCAAATACAATGCGATGATTAATGAATCGTTTATGGTCAATAGAATGAAACATTAAGAGATATATCTGTTAAGTTTTTGCAATATGAAATAATCACTTAAATAATCAATCAATTAAAGGAAGAAAATGCTACTTTTTGATCCAGCAGATGTCGCCCTTGAGCACCAGCATGAAACAAAAACAACTCGCGCCGCATTGGTGTGTTAGCATGCTAATCCTAGCGCTCTTTAGTTTGCTCTTAGATTCACACTGCATGTAAATTTACAGGAAATGACTTTGATCTAAAAAACGCTTATGTGACGTTCAAATAAGCAGTGAGTACAGTATGTGATTCTTCTTTTCTCTAGTCCCGCAATTAAACAACTTTTATACGAAAGGGGATGAGCCGGCCGTCTCGTCCATGTTAACACGCTGCAGGTACGGAAAACATCACGCACAGCGGGACTCGGGTGTCACACTCATTGTCGACAGTCATGACTCACAGAGTTATTTTCAGAGGATATATTTGATTTCTGCTTTGTGTAAAATGTCTCACATTCAGCCTTTAAAGCATCTGTGAGGAACTTTCGGTTCAGTTTTTGCATAATTGAGGACAAAGTGGTTCATCTGTATCTTTGATTACAATTCTACAATTAATTTAGCAGACACTTTTATCCAAAGCAACTTACATCAGATGATGATTACCTTGTCCTATATCTGTCTAAGTATTGTTTGTTTTTTTTCATTTTACTTCCTTAAAAAGTCAAATGGATCACTCATGGAATATCTTCACAATAGAGAGTGTAAAAAGAAAAGTCTCTTTTTGGTCAAATCACTGCCCTAACAAGGCTGTTTCAGAAAATAACTAAGTCTTTTTTGACTTTGTTGTCGGTCATAAAGAGGCATTAGTGTTACTTCAGTCCATCTCATAACCAGCTATAAACTCCTCACAGGACCTGTAATACATTAACTGACTTCTTTATTATAAATCATGAATAAAATACTTTTCCATCACATGCAAACTGTGAGCTACTTTATGAATCTGGGGCATGCTCACACAGAAAAAGTTACAAAATTGGTCTAATGTTAGGAGCGGTATGCATGCTACAAAATCTCAAGCGAGGCGTTTTGGCTCTCCGAATGTGAAGTTCAATTTGCACAAAATTGCTGTTTGATGTGTCTTGACACAATCATTTATTTCTTGAAAGAAAAATACACAAGCAGTAAAGAAAATCACATGAGTGTAACGTGCATAGTGTACACAATTTCTTTGTAGAGTCAAGCAACAACAAACACCGCATTATGGAACTGTTGAGATACAGTATAAGCGTTATTTCTCAGTCACATACTGAGCACTGCACACACAGCTGGGGGCTAACACATCTCCTGCTTCTTTCTTTCAGTGCTCCGACATCATTAAGGAGAAGAGAGAGGAAGAGAGCGTCTAAGTGTGTGTGTGTTTGTGTATGCAGTGAGCTCTCTGGGCCCATTAAAGTGGTAGTGCAGGGCATCTACCAGGAGAATAGACTGCAGAAACAAGTGGATTAGGACTTTCTAACGAGGACAGGCAATACCTTGTGATGGATGACAGCCTTCATACTGCACTGCCGGTCTTATAGGGTGTGTGTGCTGAGGGGGCTTCAGTGTACATATACGCATGTTTGTGTGTGATTAACTTTGTGTTTGTCTGTATTCTGGTTTGAATGTGCATGTCTGCCGGACATTACTATTTCTGTCAACGTTTTTGTATCTGCTCTCAGTAAGAAACTGTGAAAGTGATGTTCTTGAATTTCAGAATCCCCGTAATGAGGTTTCTTCCCTCTCCTTTATTATACCAGAGAAGCCTCGTTTTTTTTTCTTCTAGTGGCATAAAAGACCAGCTCACGGATGTCAATATAAATATTTGCCACATACTCACGCTCCAAGCCTATTGAATAAAGCCCCACAGGATATTGTTATACAGGGCGTCTGTGTTCGTCCAGTATCGTTGACACATTCACTTGATAGTACAATGGAAGCAAAAGCGAGGAGGCAGGGAAGTGTCGGCTGCTTGTGCAGTCAATGGGGCCCTTTTACAAGCTATTTAAGAGGATAAAAAGCATGTCCTTTTCAGCGCGACACCGGTGTCAGTGTGTTTCAAAGGCGCTCCAGGGCCATTTAGGAGCAGTGGCAGTGCCGCACGCTTTGATTAAAGCGCCATAGTGCAGAGAGGAGAGAGGCAACACTAACGCTAAGTGAATATGGAAATGACCTCCGCCATCCTCTTTTGCTCCCACGTCAGCCTCTCCAAATGCACAGAGCGGTGCGATAGAGACGAGTATGTCCTGTTTCCATTTAACGTGTCTGTGCGTTTCTAGTTAAGATATTGCACACAGGGGAGGCGTGTGTGAATTGCGGAGAAAGGGGGGAGAAATGAGGGGAGAGGGGCAGGGCATTTTGACATGATGGGCCTCGGATAGTGGCTGCAACCGGCTCATGTGTCCTCCTTTTGATTAATTAATATTCTTCCATTCAGAGGAGCCCCTTTCAACTTTCCTCTCCTCTCCTCTCCTCTTCTTTCCTCTCCTCTCCTCTCCTCTCCTCTCCTCTCCTCTCCTCTCCTCTCCTCTCCCTTCCTTCCTTCCTTCCTTCTACCAACATTACACCCCGGAGACTAACAAAACTAATAGCGAACATATAGGTGCTCATGAATTATCTTTCTCTCTGTCTATAAATATTTAGTTTCGGGCAATATATTCACAGGAAGACTGCGTGGGCCAGATATACACTTTCAACCCCAACCTGTGCACCTGAGAAATAGTGATAAATCACCATGAAGGATATGGAGCCTTTATCTATCTCTGAGAAAATGCAAAAGCATATACCCATTCACACCTTCATACTCATCCTCATCCATAACTCGGATCACATACTCTTGCATGTGTCCTATCCTTTAGGTTAGCTCATTTGCATGTGTGCTCTGTTACGTGCCATTGGCCCTCAAATGGATGTGTCCTGCCATAGGAGATTCCAGTAATTAACCCAACACAACACAGTTGTCATCCGGTAATTGACCTAATTGTTTGGCTTGTCAGGTCCCGTTCTACGTATTACGCATTAAATATGCTGGGTGTCATTAATCAAAGGATTATCATGTATCCAGTGGAAGGGGAATGCACTGTGTCTTGCTCTTGTTTAGCGGTGTGTTATTGAGGGTCCGCGAGGTGTTCTATAACCCCACTTTTCTCCTCCTACTTTAATCGCCGTAACATTTTTACAGGCTTACAGTCTGTAATAGCTTGTGAAAGTGTTTATTTTACAGCCCCACCAACACTCCATCAAATTATCCACAGGTTTTACAGTGGGGCTGTCTTCGCCAGGCAAAGTGGAGTTCTTTGAAAATTGTGTAAAATTGAATTTTGTTTAGCCTGGGTTTTATCGCAAATCAGAATCTGTTATTCCCAACACCATCATCCCATTACTGTAAAGCTCACCACTCTAGCCTTAATGTACTATCTGTGAGTGCCAACATCAGCACAGCAGCCCTGATACTTTTCTATAGGCCCTCATGGAGGTGTGTACATGGTTGTGTTAGTGTGTTTGTGCGTGTGTTTGTGTGTGTGTTTGTTGTATATGTGCGAGCAGGCAGATGGCTCAGGTCCAATTCACAGCTGATTCACAACTGAGGCTTATGTATTTAGAAGCAGATTGCCTCCAGGTTGCTATAAAAGGTGTTGAGCTGCCACTTTTATTGGATTTTTAAAGTGAGGAGATTACATCCAGTATATGTCTAATGGTTCCCCACACACTGCTTATTCAGTTTCAGCGCTCTCCTCTGCGCCGCTTTTTGTATTGTCTCGAGCGAACGGGGACGGGCGTGTTCCCTTATACCCTATGCACACACCCAGTGCATTAATAACAATAACAATAAAAAGGTAATCAAATCTGTAAAAACAATATGTACTTAATGTTGGCCCAGGATCCATCGCTAAAAGCCCACCTCATCAAACTGCAAATTAGTCTCGGCCGTAACTTTATTACGGCCTGGCCTGCAGACGGGCAGCCATAAATAATTCAACTGCACAGTCTCTGGAAGCGCTGAGATTTAATTCAACTGAATGAAAAGTGTGTGTGCATGTGTGTGTGTAAGTGCACTCACTTAGATGCATGCATGCCTTCAAGGTTTTGTCTGAGCTAGAGTGTGTGTGTGTGTTTGTGAAATTAGACCTCCCTCCTCCAATCGCAAAAACACACGAGCAGACAACAACACCCTCCTCTTTCCCTCCGTTCTCCAAATGGCACGAGGCTGCCTTTAGCCTCCCTCTGCAAGAACCTTCCCCCCCAGGTAGCACCATGGCAACATGCTTAGCCTCATCCATTAGCAAGCCAGCACCCCAACCCTCCCAACCCTCCCTGCTACAACCACCCATAGAGAGAGAGAGAGAGAGACACACAGGTAGAGAGAGCGTAGTAAGGGCTGGGGCAAAACAGAAACATGAGAAGGAAAACATCAACGAGCAGAGAGTTAGGACTCAGAATAGCGTATTTAAAGTAGCTTTCAATGATTTAAAAAAAGAGACTAAATGTTCAGAACAGGTTGTCACTTTAGTTGAATGCATTTGAGGGAACATATGGTTTGTTTTGATTTTGTTTCAACATTGGTTTTCACCCAACATTAAGACTGATTTCAGCCTACATGGGTGGGCCAGTAACACAGAAAGACAACTCCTCCAGTACATATCAGACAAGGCAAAATAACAATGAAAACAACGTAAAAGCAAAGTATTTCCTCTTTACCTTGCACACTCTGTGTCTAATGTTACACTACCATCATCTTGAACTTTGCTGCCCAACTATACAGCTCCTCCATTGCACCTTCTCTACATTATATGAAGTTCCTCTTTAATAAGAGAACTGCTGTTTATAACGTTTTACATTTTTATTCCACCCCAGTGGTCATTGTTTTTGACAAGACAAATTCCTTGTATGTTCAGACCTTCTCGGCAATAAACCAGATTCTGATTCTGATTTTGTCTAAAAGACTTATCCAGATGAAATAGTCACGATGAGATAGAAACAACACTTTGAACAGAGGGTCGTCCCTTCACCATCCTGAGAAGAAAATGCAGCATTCTACTGAATATTGTCAATCTTTTGATGGTGTGAATCAGAGGAAATTCAGAAGTGTATACCCTCTGAAGACAGAAAAACAAAGTGGGTAGACTCTGTATACCTGTGTATACCCTGCACCTACACCACTGCTTATCCTGCATGTCAACAATAATAAGGAAGGTGGTTGAACATCATACTCATGCCGTACAAAGGCAACACATTTTTTCCAACTGTTTCCCTGCTTACACCTTCTACTGTAATCTTCTTTTGTTTATTATTGGTGTAGATTGAGCCCTGTTCAGATTCACTCTCAGTACTTTTGCCACCATGCAGTAATTGAAGCACAGAAAAGACCCAGTGAATAACTACGGTGGATGAAATGTTTTTACTCCACGATGGTGAAAACTATGACCAAAGTTGTACTAAAGTAACTCTCCTTCAATAACTCACAGAAGATGTTTTTTTATTTAGGCCCATACACCTAGCTATCACTCAGGACCATGTGCTCCTTCTGCTCCAGAAAACAATGACATACAATCATCTTGTACATCATTGTCACCACTTGCAGAGGATCCCATCTGTCAGCACACGAGCTTATTTCCCTAAACTCTTCACTGCCCGTCTCTCGTTCTGTCCGAAAACTATGGACCTGCCAATCCAGCGAGCAGACAGCCATGGTATGAACCTGTGCCTCAGGACAGATGGAAGCTGTCTGCTGCCCATGAAAATGTCATCACTGTACCTGCACCATACGTCTTCATTAACACAGCACAGATAGGCATCAGGGGAAATGCCCACAGTTTGATGGGAAAGCTAAAGTGTAGTATGTTAAGCTGGATGTGGAGCACAGCGGGCAATTTGAATTCATTGTGTGTGCAGAATCAGCCTATTAGTGGCTATTAAGCTTTCAATTCAGCAAAGTCTCCCTCCTGTATTGTGTGTCTGCCTGTGTGTGTAATTGTGTGTGTGTGAGTGTGTGTGTGTACTTGCAATTCTCTGTAAGCGACAACAAGAGACCTTAACTTGCTGATGTATTGTGTGGTGCAGCAGTGGAGCACATTACCAGGCTGCTGTATTTTCTGACATCTGCACCTTGTTTACTGAGAGAGAGAGAGAGAGAGAGAGAGAGAGAGGGACCCTATCCTCTGGGTGGGGGTGAGGGGGTTGAGGGGAAAAGGAGGGCACATAGGGGGAGCCCCAGGTCTCACTTGTAATTGAGGAGTGGAATGAGAAAATGCGGACGGGAAAAGGTGAAAATGGTCTTGGAGGGGAGCGGGATGGTTGAAGTGTGTGTGTGTGTGTGTTTGTGTGTGTGTGTGTGTGTGTGTGTGTGTGTGTGTGTGTGTGTGTGTGTGTGTGTGTATTGATATGTGTGTGACTCACCTGATGGCAGGAGCAAAGGTTGTACGTGCCTTGAGATGGCTGGATGGCAGGTGATAGCAGTGACTGCATTGAGGTAATGCAGGACTGTGTGTGTGTGTGTGTGTGTGTGTGTGTGTGTGTGTGTGTGTGTGTGTGTGTGTATGCTTGTCAATCTGGGAGGTTGTAACACCAAGGCAATATAAGTGGCAATATTGGTGGTCTAAGAAATGGCCTGAGTGAGCAAGACCTCGGGGAGTTTGTTTCTCTCTCACTCACTCTGTCCTTCTCTCTCTCTTTTTATGTGTGTGTGTGTGTGTGCGTGTGTGTGTGTGTGTGTGTGTGTGTGCGTGTGTGTGTGTAATGGAGCAACATCTCAGTGGCCGCAAAGTGCAATCAGTTCCACCAAGCTGACATTCCTCCAGCACCTGCCTCGCCCTGCCTCGCTTCTCCCCCTCCGCCATCACCCCCTGCCCTCCTGTCTCGGTGTGAGGATGCAGTGGCGCGAGCGATAAGGCCAATATTACTTTGGGATAAAAGTGGAATTAGCTTCCTGCTGTGAAAAACGGGCACCGTGAGCCGTGATGGAGCGCCAGGGGGTTTCAGGAGAGGGGGTGTACAGGGCTTTACAGGGTGTGTGTAAAAGTCTGTGACTGTGTATGTGTGTATTTTTTTCAGAGGGGGGGGGGAGGGGGTCTGTTGTTCTGATAATATTGGATTGCTGTGAGAAAAATTGCCTCAGGACATCGCTTTAACTTGTTCTCCAACCGCCTCTCAGATGCTGCCTTTCAGCCTCGCTCTGATTTGATTGAATCATTTTCTTACTTTTCTTCTTTTTTTTATTTGTTTATCTTTTGCTCTCTTGCTCTTTGAAACTTTCATTCTCTTACAGTAAGGGACATTTCGAGAGAGCGTCCGTCCTACACATATATGTTGTTTTTTGCGCAAATCTTCCACAACAACATATGTTTATGTTCTGAAGACATGGCCATTTCAAAACTGTCTTAATTACAACTTACATTAAACACAGAACAATTTGTATTATGTTCCATTTACCAACCCCTGCTAAATATTATACCCATTGCAAACGAAGAAGTCAAACTTATACCACATTCTTCCCTAGCCTTAAAAATACTTTTTATAACCTAAGCTGAACTCAAATCTTTCCAACCACTAACCAAGTTGTTGTCTTTCCACATACCAAACATTACCCATAGTCATTTAGTGGAAGTTGCTGAGGTCTAAGATCCAAGTGCAATGAAACCCTGAACAGCCAGATGATCCAGTTTTCTTAAAGATTATTTTGAGGGCTTTCATGCCTTTATTGTAGAGGGAAACAGTGGATGGAGTAGGAAACTGGGAGGAGATTGTGGGGAAGGACATGTGGCAAAGTGCAGAGGGTCAGAGTCGAAGCTGCTTTGAGGACTATAACCTGCGTGCCCCCTATAACATAGGGCACGTGATTTAACATCAAGGATATCTGGCGCCCAATTAGACTTGTTATAAACTAAAAAAAAAAAGACTAAAAAGAGTATACAGTGGGGAAAAGTGAGACAATAAAAGGGGAAGAAAAGGATAAGATGTAGAACAAGCAAAGCGGATGGAATTCAAAGACAACAGCCTGAGGGGCTTTTTGGGGGTTCAGCATCAAAGTCCCTACAGATTACCTCTATCCTTCCTGAGTACATTGAAACCTGTTGCTAAACTCAGGCTCGGGTTCTGACGATGTAGCCTTCACACAAACACTCACACAGTTCAGTGAAACCCCCCGGTCTGTGCCGTTTTGTTGTTGCTCTCATTTAGGCGTAACAGCTCGTTTTCCTAACACAGCCCACCGCCTGAGGGAAGTAGGGTGGAGGGTGATGTAGCCTCTCATTGTTCAGATAAGGGTAAATACAGTAAAAAGGAAAGGATCTGAAATATTGATGAAGGCCCCACATGGAGCCTGTAGCTCTGTCGTCCAGCCTCTGTAAGGTGCTTTATCATTCTGGCCTTTAATTGAGCAGCAGAAGAGAGGGAGTGAAAGACCCTCAGGGCAGTTTGCAGGAGCCAGCAGCTACACTCCTGCTTCAACCGAGGACCTCCCATGATGCCACACATATTGAAACAGAGAATTAAGGGGGGATATTATTTCCTGTCATGTATTAATTGGCCATCTTTTGTCCTTTATAATATGCATCTCTACTGGAACAGATTTCAGCATTATGTCTATTTTGCCCCCCTCTGTGTGAATACTGTGTTCTGTTTGTCTTTCATACACAAGGAAGAAATAGGATCTAATTTTGGCTGGTGAGTGGTGCGGGCAGAGTTCTGATTTCTGCTTCATTTCCTCAAAATATATGGAAACCAAAAGGGATTTATCCTTTCAAAACAGAAATTGCCTGGGCTGAAACTGCTGGAGGCAGAACTCTCTATGAAACAAAAAAATGTCATTCAAACAGATTTTGTTACATTTCATTTTATGGAAATGAGATTTCATTTTTTTGCAGTTTCCCATTATCCTGTTGCTGTTGGCTCAGTGTGATTCTGAGATGTACCCCAGACTCTTTCCATTTGTAATTCTCTTTTCTCTTTTTTTTTCAAACCAACATCTGATGCTTTGACATCAGGACACAGCCAGCAGCTCTCTCTGCAACACTTCCTTTTTGCCTTCTTTGCTATTTGACACTTTCAACATTGCTCTCATTTACATATTTAGCGTAATCCCTCCCTGTGGAGCTGCCCATGATAACGACCGTGTTGTGAAATGAGCGGCGGAGCATGTGCCAGCGAGCCATGCGGGCACTGGGGCTCCATAGCTTTGCCAGTTGGCGGTGAGAGGAGGCTGCCAGGGGTCAGTAACTGTGATCGAATGAGTCATCAGTTAGGTTGAAGGATAGAGGAAAGGCAGCAGAGGAAGGAGGGAAGGAAGGACAGAGTACAAGCAACGGGGAAACAAAGTTAGTATGTGAGAGATAGAGATTGATTCACAAAGTAACTGGAGGGTTTTATTATAAACAAGGAGGGGGCTTCAGAGACAAGAACCAGCGCCCTGTGTCACACCGCTACACACTCCCATTTAAATCAGTTAATTAGTACAACGCTGCATGGAGGGAGATTGACGAGTGTGTTGCCATGAGACGACTTGGCTGCTAAATAAGACGAGCTCGGGGAGGGAGCGGGATGACTCTGTGTGTGTGTGTGTGTGTATGTGTGTGTGTGTGTGAGCGCGTGCTCTCACATGAATAACCTTTTGCATAAATCCGTGTGCGTCATTGCACATGTGTATCAGAGTGTGCATGCTCGCATGTTGTGTAAGTACATGTGAGCGCGGCTGTGTTTAGTGAGAGCAGGGGGTTAACAGTCGGAGAGACAGACAGCAGAGGAGGGGCTGATGGGGGTTGCTGTAATCTGTGGGGGAACCAGTGTGAAACAAGCGTGGAAGGTAGAGAAGGAAAATCTGTTATTGTGCGTAATTATCTCATAATTGTGTCTCTGACTGTCAGTGATTGCTTTGTTTATTAGTGGGAGCGTGGCAAATGAACTCCTGGTGGATGGACTCACACTGTCTCTGCTCTTCCTGCTGTCTGTGTTTGTCATTAGACAAGTGTGTGTGTGCCGTGTGGTCCTGTTTGTTTAAGTACAGTAGACGGTTGGGTTATTAGTATAGTTGTTAAAAAAATAAAAAATAACTTCAGTCAGCTAGACAGTGTGTGGTAAAGTAGTGAACATCTTCTACCTCAGACGTGCTGCCGCTGCCTCGTAATGCAGTCATTCAGCTTCCAGTTACTGCCAGAGCGGGAATTATTTTCAGCAAGAGAATTACAGTTTAATCAATTTTTAGATGCATTTGTGCAGCAGGTTGTCAAATTTGACTCAAAACAGCCAACTTGATCACTTTATCTTAGAGGTAAACAGAATATAACCCCTGAATACGTCCCGTGGATTACACCTGCAGCATTCCACTGAAGTGTGTGAACATGTTTAGGGTTTTTTTCACCATGGGAGAAAAATCTGAGAACCTACAGAGCTGCAGTAAGACGTGTATCTCTATCATCCCACATAGTTTCTTTATTTCTCTGCTGAGCGTGTTTTCTCTCTTCTCAGAGGAGCAAGACCTTTCATATATCCGGTCTCTACAGCCGATGTATGTATGAATATAGAATTACTCATTCTGTCCCTGCAGCACTGAGCAGGGGAGGTTCAGTGGGCAGCACAAAAAGTGGAATTATGAACAAAAGGTGCTGTGAAATGTTGTGAATTTCCAACATATAATCGATGCAACTTATAATCGCCTGAGACTGCACCGACGTTGAAATGCTTCTGTTTCCCTCCGAGAAAAAACAACAACAATGGAGCTTCATTGGTTTGCTCAGGCCGCGTTACAAAACCTTTACCTTGCATGACGATGTGTATTTTTAGTATGAATGGTTTAAGAAAGAGTCTCAATAGAGAGTTGAATTTTTGGATTTATGTTGACACACGACGGGCTGTTGCTTTAACATGTGTCATCTGTTGTATTGAGCAGTACACAAAGCAGTGCTCTGCTCATTAATGTGACGCTTTAATACACTTTTGGATTACGTTGATGTGATTCCTATTCTGCTGTAAATGATGGAATCCTCTTGTATTGCGGTTCTGTTTTTCTCCACCGCTCTCTCTCTCTCTCTCTCTCTCTCTCTGCTCTTCCCTGTCCTTTTCTTTTGTCCACACATTGTGATATAGATATGCTCAAAGTGAAAGTACCAAATGACCTTCAGCTGTCTCTCTGCCGCTCTATACGCTTCTCCTTTTTCTGTAGTCTTCTAAAAATAGACACATCCCCCCCCCCCCAATCATCGGCGGAGTGCTGCGGCTGGCCCTGTGGGCACAGGCTTTGGCAAGAGGGTACCAGAGATGAGCCTAATTAACTCATTGAGAAGGGGAGAGCAAGAGAGGGAGAGAGGTGGAGGAGGAGGTGGGAGGGGGGTGAGGTTAAGAGAAAGAGAGAGGGACAGAGACATGGGGGTGGATGAATAATGACAAAGATGGAGATTGTGAAAGATGGAGTGGTGCGAAGAGGAAGATGAGAAGTTAGAAGGGAGCTATAGAGGAGGAGATAATGAGGAGGAGGGGTCAGAGACGGAGAGAGTAGAGGCGAGGAAGGGTCTCTGGGGCTAGGATATAGTAGTGAACAAGGGAGAGTGATGGAAAGAAGCACTAATTAGACGTAGGACCAAAGCTCCTTCTCACTTTACACGGAGGGAGAGGGGGGAAAGGAAGAAAGAGGAATGGAGATGGATGGGTCGGGCGGCTGCAGCGCCAAGATATGAAAAGGAAATATGTAATCTTCAATAAAGAGCGAGCGAGTGACGGCAATCTAGCCAACTCAATTAGCCCACGTCTCTAAAACAAACCGCTCTTAATCGGCTCTGTCAGACACTCATAGGCAAATGAACCGGCTGCTTCCTGCAGAGAGGCGGGGGAGAGATAACGGCAAAGATGGAGGCACCCCATCACCACCACTCCACCTCCAAGCACTTATCTGCCGTCCATACAAAGTGCCCAGGATGTTCGTTTCATTACCTTCTCTTACACTTTGCTGCTTTGTTCAAAATAAATCTGTTTTGCTATGTTTCCTCACTCTCCTGTCTCTTGGTAAACAATCAGTGTGAATATCCTTAGTTTGGTGTAGTCTTGCCACACTTTCTCACTCTCCTTATCTAATGACTCCGCCCAGTACTGTCCATTGGTTGTTTTCTTTATATATAGGCTGCCTCCCTCATGGCATGCATTCTGAGGTTTTCCAGAAAGTTAACTGATACTTAACTGCCCTTGTAGGATTTCTTTATGCATATTCAAACTTGTTTCAATATATTAATGTTAATGTTAAATAGGTTTACACAGGGTTGGAAATTAACTTTTTCGGCCTTCTTGCCACTGGGACTGATGGATTCAAAAATCTACCAGTCCCTCAATTCTTTTCACCAGCGACTTTATTTTAACCGGCAGTAAAATTCAATGTTGTATAATATCAAATCCAGTCTCTCAGTATTGAAGTAATAGGCTATTCAATGAAGGGAAATGTTTCAACTGTCGATGACGACTGAACTTAGTTGCATTTCTGGGCGGTGGGGAAGCTTTTTGAAAAGGGATTAGCCCAATTCAAGCAATTACAGCACATAACCTATCAGTGTAAACACAGACACGAGGAGGAGGCCGAGCCATGTGGGCGTAATGTAGGACCGCCTGACTATGAAGTCCAACAAGCAGGAGACTGGGATTTGATTTACGTTGTTTGCCACAAATGACTCGGTTGTGTTTGTTTAGCCTCCACCGTGACCAGTCGGTTGAGCGAATTCACCCGTCACTGCAAAAAAAGCACCCGTGTTTGACGGGTGACGGGGGTTAATTTCCTACCCTGGGTTTACAGTATGGTTATGAATATGACCTGCAAATGTTGTAGAGGGCTAGTGGCTCTAGGAAGCGGCGAAACACAACTGCAAAATGTGTTGTTCTTTAGTCACCAGTGTCACCATTCGACATGGACAGTGAAGCAGTTCGTGTCCAGCAGGAACAGCTGACTATTCCAACTCGGATGTCTTCTCTCCACATTTGGTTGAATAGTACACAAGCAACAAACAATGTGCTTCATACAGCAAAAAATCTTATCCCAACAGATAATTGCAGAAAAAGATGTTTTGGACAAGTAAACATGTCATAGTGTTTCTGCTGACTCAGATATTTAGTTTAATGATTCCAAGCCTAGAAACTGACAAAGGGAATGTGGAGGGAAAAGACCGAGGCAGCTCCTGAACTATGCATCCTCATACATACAGACACTGCCGACAAGAAAGTGCAAGCAGGAGAGCGCAGCTTTCTCTTTCTAGCACACACCAAGCAATGTGTTGTTTTTGTTGTTACACTTTCGATCAACACTTATTGGACTGAACATAACAATAACAAATGTCATTTTACAATACACATTCGATCACACCATGTCAACCACTACAGGCACACACTGGTTTCTGTTCATTTCCATTTAAGATACATCAGCACACTGTTTAAACCCCTGACAGTGAAAAGACTGCATTCATTTTGTTCTTAGCTACATTATTGTAGTGATGTAATGCAGTGCAGACGTTTGATCATAATCTACGCTTTAACATGCGTCACCACTCAATAATAATGTAACAGTGACACAAATTTATGCAGACTTGATGTTCACACTAATGGAAGCCAATGGCTGTCCTTTACCGCAGGAAAAATACATTAAAGAGTCTAATGAATTTGACTGAAATGCCATTGGTTTGATATCAATCTCGCGGGGAGGGGGGTGGGGGGGGGGGAAAGAGATCCGCTTACCACTCTGTCTTTCCAACAAAACCCAGTCTTTGTACCAGTAAAGATCTGCTGGAAGAACATTTTTCTAAGTAAGCCTCTCTTTTCTCAATAAACGTTTGAAACATTTCTTAGAGGTCAGAACAGAAGAAAGAATGAGTACATTGTTTGTCATTTAAGTTACAAATCTTTTTTTTTCTTTTCTTGCAGTTACACAAGTTTTTGTGTCATCTTGTTTTTGTTTTTTTTTACGCTTTGCACTCGCAGCCATATGTGGCCATGCCTGCCCTGCTGTCTTGTCATCAGTGGCCCCTGATGAGTGTCCTGGCGCAGCCTCGCTGTAATTACCAAACAGGAGGAACAAGTAGGCTAATTAACACGTTAACAAGCAGCAACCAGCCGACAAGAGCCTACAGCACCGCCAACTGAGGGTCTGACAGCTTCATCCCCCATCTGTCACCACACACACACACACACACACACACACACACACACACACACACAGCTATGCACCTGTGTGTGTTCATTTTGTACATGTGCCTCGCGACGTACGACGCTGTCCACCCTTTTGCAGGAGCTGAATAGAGATGTTGATGAAGAGCGGTGAAGTTAAGTGTCTTTTGTTCATGAGACTGGTGGTTCCCCTCCAGATGCCTCCGTGCCACTGTGCCGGGGGGCCCCTGCCCCGGCAAGCCATACATCACAGTTGGCATCAGCCAGGTGGTCTGGCTCTATGTGTGCCAGGCTAAGCCATGCTGTGCTGTGATGAGAGGACAGGAAGAGAGGGAGGCCTTACTCTCTGGAAACAATCTGCCTGTAGTTAAGTCCATTCAACACATTGATCTGCATTTAGACCATCATAAAAAAATACCAAATCAGTTTTTGTTATTGTCTGGGAAATATTTAATAAACAAAAACTGTGAGAATATGCCAACTGTCACCATTGGGCTTCATAACGCCTGTTTAGAAACCAATGGGTGACGTCACTGAGACTACTACTATGCTTGTAATACAGTCTATGGTAGCAACATGTACTGTAGCTCGCATGCCTTTTGACAGTCGTATTGTTTTTTTCTAAAGGATAACTATAAAACTGTGCTGTCTTACACCACTTTTGACAAGGCCACGTCACATAGGCTTGAAAGTTTCACTTGGTGGGGGAGTGTAGAGGAGAAGTTAAGAGTCAGTGCCTTTTTCCATTTATCTTTTCTATTTGTTCAATGTCTATCAAACACTGGCCCTGGAAGCACAGAAAGGATCAGTAAATTCATGCCAGTCATTTGGCTGTGGCAACAAATTGTTTTATACAGAAAGCTTAAGAAGCCAACATGTTGCTGTCCTGGAAACTTGTGTTGGTATTTGATTCTCTTTGTGATGTCAATTTTCCACGGTTGATTTGAATCTTCTTATAGAAGTGTTGGCTAAAATCTGAATTTGCCCAATGAACATTTTCAAAATACAATAAAGCTACTGTTAGTAATCAAAGATGCTAATGTTGACCATCATATGTCAGTATGGCCCAGCTGTGTTGTTATCAATCCCATAGAGATAACCAGCAGAAGCTAATGTGGGACTCTGGTATCTGGCACGGATGTAGACAGTCACATTGATGGTGTACCATTACATGAAGATGAATATGTCTAGACATGTTCAATTGGACATAGAATCGCTGGACTGATACCAACACCTAATCTGCAACACAGTAAGGCTGATGTGAGGCCTGGCTTGAACAGCTGGCAGTCTAGCCGGGCTGCCCTGAACATTTCAGATATGTTTAATATGTAGGCTTTAACATCTGAATGATTAGCTCTACAAACTGGGAGCTCAATAACCAAGGATTTAGAGGTTTACATTGTGCTGCAGAGGAGTGTCCTATGGTAACATGTATAAACACTGACAGTTAAAATCTCACCTTTTAGTTCTCACTGAAACTTAGACTGGGGCAATCATCACTTTTTGCTTTTGTTTTTATCTCACTTAAAGCATTAGCCTACTACAGCCAGTTGTTACATCACGTCACTTTCCATTCCTGTGATTTCAAGTGAGATCATAAGGATTTACATGAGTCGCTATATTGCTTACACACAATTATTTCAATAATCTTGTGTATTGTGACATGCACGATCATTTTCAAAAAAATTGTCTAATTTGCAAGCTTGAGATTCAAGAGGAACATACATGAAGTTTCTCCTTATATTTGTGATGCAGCCGAATGTTTTAAAATGGGTTATATGGGTTGGTAAATTTCAAACTTGAAGTCAGAGCACAGCCTAAGGCTCTAAATATCTACATGGGAGATACCTATAGTCGAATTCATGCTTGGATTTTATTTTTGCTGCAGCTTAGACTCATGTCAAGGTTCATATTGGTTTTCTGATGATAACTTTATCTCAGCCATGGAGAATAATGTGCAACTATTTGTTGTGTTGCTCATCGCTCATTTGGTATTCTTGGCAAGGCAGCCAGGGTGAAATCCGTGTAGATAACATAATGGGCTGTGTGAACAGTTTCCAGGCAAAATAACACATCTCCACCGCTTCATGTTTCCTGTGTGTCCTTGCCCGTAGAAAGAGAAAAATAGAGGTGATTATTTTGCAAAAGGGTTGACGCTGTAGCACTGATTTCTGTAAATGCAGGATGGCTTTAATAAGGGTTTACACTGTGCATTTTTCTGTTCACCCCTTCTCATGTCTTATTCTCCATCCACACTCGAGAGTCCAGGGTGCTGCTCTTATTCTGTTGTCAAGACAACCGCACACACCGCTCTGCCTGCCTGTGTGACCACTTGTCTGCCTGCTTGCCTGCTTGCCTGCTTGCCTGCGCCTGTCTGTCTGTTTTTATTTGTCTGGTACTTTTCAGATACCAAAGTTCCTTGCAGACTGGGAGCGATATTTGGTAACAGCTTTGGCAGCAGCATCAGCGTGACTGATCACAGCGAGGCTGCGTCTCACTGATAAACTGTTGAATTTGGAGACTTATGCTGACGCTTATATAAATAGAATATCTGAGCTTCTATTTTTCGTAAGTGGCAAATGTAAACTCAACAAGCATTTTTTTTTTATTTCCACATGACCCTCTTGTTGTCTGATCAGCGTCTAATAGCGTCTGTGCCCGGGGTCTGCAGTATCACACTGTCTCAGCAAACAGCACGCTCTTCCCAGCGGCATGGCTCTGCTTCATATACAGTTGGTTTGATTTCCTCTCTCTCTCTCTCCCCCCCCCCCCCCCCCCCCCCCCCCCCTCCCCCCAACCATTCCAGCCTTGTGAAGTGTGGTGGATAGTGTTTTCACGCAGTGTCGACCCAGCACTCTTCTCATTCATCAGCTTGTGTATTTGCATTTTCAATTAATTGCCAGCGTCATGCGCAGCGACTCCGAAAGCTGCACCAGCTTTGTGTGCGACCCTTAATTGCAATCATTACACAACGCAAGCAACCCGCCTTTGAGTGTTCAATTGTACACTGGGTTTAATTATGGGAACGGAGTTTAAAGCATTACTCAACAGTCTAATAGACCAGATACTGTAGCCGCTTTCTTTGAAAGTGAATGAAATGATGGTCAAATGCTGAACGGGTAATTACTCACAGTTGTGTTTGCTGATTTGCAATGCTGCATCATTTCAGAGAGGATGTGAGTGAATCTTATTATTTTTTAAATAGGCAAAAAAGGACAGTTTATTGGGTTAAGCACATTCTTGGTCTCATGTGCATGCAGACACAACTCACAGGCAGACAAACAGACACACTCTTATTTATTCATATGGATGCAGACACACACACACACACACACACACACACTCACAAATAGATGTCACTTTGTGCATGTGAGCGGTTAGGAACAAAAGAGGCGATGTGATGCAGGGGGACGAAAAAAAGCAATTATTCTGTGCAGGGCTCTGTACCTGGGGTTAGAGCCTCGCCTCTGGAGTAAATAAGTCACTATGAGAGTGTGTGCTCACGCCGCAGATCTTAGGAAGGCACACATACGCATGCAGACATACACACACTTATGCGCATACTCCCAGGAGCAGGCACGGGCGCACAAATTCAATCTTGCATCTTGCTACAAATGCAGAACACACACACATATATGTCTTCTCTCCCCCACATACACATACACCCAATCCTGCATCCTGTCACACGGTCAGCCCCTGCGCTCCTGTAATGAAGCCCTGTGTGTTGCATTCACGTTCGGCCACTGAGCAAATAACACAAAAGCTGCAGCGAAGAACCCCCCCTCTGCTCCGCTACTCCCTTCTTCTCCCCACACCTCACCCTTTCCTCTTTTACTTCTCATTTTTCCTCGCCTCGCTCCTCGCGTTCCTCACCTTCCAGAGCCCTGATAAGAAATCTTCCCGTAGGTGCCATGAAAGAGGCAAGGACAATTTGACTTAAGGGAAGGAGAGAGGGAGGAAGATAGAGCGAGTGTGTTTGAGAGAAAGAAAGACAGCAAGAAGAGGGAGCAATTGTGTACTTGTCAGCGAATAAATGGTAGACTCTGATATAAATCTTAATATCCTATTTAAGGCTTCTCTTCATCACAGGCCCTGATTTATTAGCGGGGCTTCCCCTTCAATTTATCAAAATAAGCTATGAGCTCACGGTCGTGGTCGGCAGGGCAAATTAAAGCAAACAACAGACTGAGGGGAAGGAGGTGGAGGGGGGGGGGGGGACAGGGTTTGTCATGAAGGGAGACATACACACACTTATTCGCTCTCACATGTCTCATCCTCTTCCTTTCTCTCCAGCACTCTCTGACAGGTGAGGCCAGCTATAGTATAGTGTAAGTAAGTGGCCGAGCTCTCCAACAGCCAGAGGTCTTTACCCAACACAGACAGGGACAGAGACATTTGGAGAGACTGATGACAGAGCTGCGACACGGGGGAGAGCTTTGGATAAAGCTGAATAAATTTGTTTAGGGATCTCCGGTGTATCCGTTGTGAGGAAGTGAGATCCGAAATCCACTCAATTAGTTTTGTGTGTGCATTGCGGAGGAGGCTGTGTGTTTGCATGTGTGAGAGAGATGGGATTCATTTAAACCGATGTGTGTGCAGATAATGAGTGTCTCCTTTTCTGTCCTTAAGGCAATAATGTATTTGGTAACACACAAGGCTTATGCGAGTGTGTCTGATTTTGAGAATGAGAGAACAGCGGGGCACACAAGTGTGTTTAGATTAAACTGGAATTTCCCAACATCACTGTTTGTTGTGATTGTACTTGTTGGCAAATGCTTGTTGCTATGTTTGGATCTGTTTGTCTTACCACCAAATAGCCAGAGATCACTAAGGTAATTAGTGTGTGTGTCTGACTTCATGAGACTTCCTGTTTGAGTCATTTCCTTTTCATTCATGTCTTAGATTGCAGTGTTTTCAGAACTGTACTTCCGGTGTTGAAGTAAGAATTTACATCATTTACTAAAGTAAAAGAAGTGGGGATGCATCGGTTCAACATCGGTTCAACATCGGTTCAACATCGGTATCGCCGATATTGGACCTGTTGACAGACATGGGCAAATAATGTGACAGTAGCCGATGTTTATATGTTGTGCCAAATCAATTTAATGCTGGCATCGAGTGCATCTGGCTACTGAGGGTTTTTTTTTTTACTGGGCAGAGGAAGTCACCTGTTGAGCAAACTCTGTCTGCTTTTCATTTGTCAAACGGGAGAGAAAATGTTTGTAATGTTAATTTGTAACTGCTTATAAAGCACTTTTCTAGTCTTCTGACTACTTTTCACACCACATGTCACAGCTACCCATTCACTCACTGATGTGTAAAGTAACTACTCGCATTTATACACATACACTGAAGAAGCAGTGGAAGCAATTCAGGATTTAGTGTCTTGCCCAAGTACACATCTGACATGTCGCTGCAGGAGCTGGGGATCAAACCTCCAACTTTCTGTTTGAGAGACAACTGACTCTACCAACTGAGCCACAGCCGGGCCTTTTGTGGTATTCTTACACCAAGAGAAGTCATGAAACAAACATTGATATTGGAATCAGTAATCGTGTAATTGTTATTTCAAACATCGGTACCTACCAAAGAGTTCTTTTAACTATGACTATAAATGGTTCTTAAGTAATGTGTATGTCTAACTCTAAACATCCAAACAAAGGAATACTAAGAGATATAAAACATTAATATGGGCACTGGGTCAGAACATATTTATATGAATTGTTTAGGATGACATCATTTGACATTTGCTTGGGTGTATGTATTGAATGTGCAGCATTCTCGTGATATCTCTTTAGAGCTGGTGCTTCAGGGAACTTTACTCCCTTCACATCCACAAAAAACAGAATGAAACGCCTTTCAAAGCAGATCGATGCACTGTACAGCCAGGCATTTCCTCTGCGGAAGCCTCCTATTTTGTGGGTGTTTGTGTGAGTGTTTGTCAAGGAAATTCACACACAACAGCACACAGAGAGATTTGGAATGGGGATTAAATGACAGGTAATAAAAGGGAGCACCAGACGATGCAGGAGGAGATGAGAAAGGGCTGCAGGGAAGTGAGAGCGAGAACGGGGAAGGAGATTGTACAAACATTGAACAATAAATATGATTGGGAAAAGCTTGGAATCCAGAAACTAACAAATGGATGGAGGTGTAGTGTCTCTGACTCTGTGTTGACTTTAAAGGTACAAACACACTGGTCCAGATTGTCTTTGTGCCATTTATCCTCCAATCAGCAACAGTGACTGTAGCTGTTGCATTGAACTGGATCATGCCCAGTTCAACGCAATCCTAAAGAATTCCCAGATAAAAGAAAAAACCAAACCACAAGAAAAATCAAACTTTTACACATTTGTACCTGCAGTGCACACCGTTTTTCACTGCTAGCAAAGCATGGCAAATTTTGCGAGAAGACTTCCAAGTAAGAGTAAGTCCAACGCCCAACGTCACAGGTTAGAAATTCCTTAGAAATTCTCAAAGTTACTCCCAAAGTTACATACTGCAGTAAACAGACGATCGGACTTGGCTATAGAAATCTGAGATGCCATTGAAAGTAATTCTGCTATTAAATCAACCTATGAATGTACTATTTATGCTAGAAAAGTTGCATATTGTTGCTATTATCATGAATCACCCTGCCTACCCACTCAAGGTGAATTTTCCTGAATATTACCTGTTTGCCTCGACACACATCCGCTCACCCCGACTTTACACAGAAATGTTTCTAGGGCGCTGGCAGGAAAAAGTCTAGATAAAGCTTTGGTGACAAAATCAGCCATTGGTGTTCACACATCCACACCAATTTTGAGAAATGTGTGCAAACTAACAATCACAGTCCCAATATCTCAATCCAGCAAAGCAGCGCCGCAACACGGCCTACAAGGTTCTTGTAGGATCAATCATCTTTAATGTTTCTCCATCGGGGACAGTTGCGATTTCATCAGCCATGATTTCCCAGTGGGCGAGACGCGGCATCGACTTAACCAAGCGGTCAATCAGCTGCGAGGTAACTGATCACCATCCAATAGCGAAAGGCCCAGATGGGGTCATCGTCCTTGTGACTCTTGCAAACCCTTGACCTTGCCCCTCTGACCCACGGGTCTGGTCCGGCGGGAGTCTGGCGTCGGGACGCCGTTTTAATCAATAGCGAGGAGGGCATGTAATAAAACACGGGCTCCCAAGGGAGGACCCCAAACTAACCAGCAGTGTCCTGAATGGCCAGACTTCCTGTCAATCAAACACTTTAGACCATAACGGTGTCATTCGTTTTACAAGCTTGTTTATTAGTATGAGCAGTGATAGAAATGTGATTTACCAGGGTATAACACTTTCCTGCGGTTAATAAACCTGATGGGTGTTTTATTCTTCCTACTGTCTAATCTTCAATTTGTTTTTTGTTTTTTTGTATCACATTTTTTACTACTTAAAAAAAACATAAGCAAAGGAACATTTGATGATCAAATTGAAGTAATTTTCCCTCAAAGACTTAAGGAAACGGTTGTTCATGATTTTGAGCAGTTATGACCATTTATTTATTCATGATTCTATTGTTGTCTGTTTGTGCATTTACATAAAAGTAGTGCACTGAATATAATACTGAAGTTTTCAAATTCATTTTGGTGTAACCCAAAGCTGTTTTTCACACATGCACCCCTGCAAAAAAATTCAAGACAGGCTGCTACTAAAATATTCCTCAGATGCTTATTATTCACATATGGACCTCACACCAGAAGTTTACCCTGTCAGATATCTGGGACTGGGTGGGGTGTGGGTGTGGGTGGGGGTGGGGGGGGGGGGGTCTCAGGTGGCAAGACATGATGTAAAAAAGAGTGCTGAAACCCAAGACGGCAAGAGGAAGCGACTGAGTCTGGCATTTTTGCCTTTCAAACAAAACTTTGTGTTATTAGACATAAAAAGCGTAGAGGAACATACTGATGAGCAGAAAGAGAATCCAGCTGCTTCATTCGATCACAATGGTTTATTTGTCATGATACATTCTATACATCTCGTCACAAACACTGTTTACATCTTTCAACCAAGGACTAGTCTTCCTCACAGCAACAACAACCTCAGACACGATGCCAAATCAATGTAATGTTCAACATGCGTCTTCTCTCATTTGTATCTGGGAAGCTAGAAAATATGATGCTGCTGCTTTTATACGTTTTATTGTTCAATTCAAATGAACGCTGGTAAGAAACATGAATTTAGAAGCAGAAACTATGCCCTCGTGTACACTTCTCAGATGCACGAGTGGTTCTACACATGGAGTTGTGTTCAGGGATTCACTAACAGACTGAAACTGTATGCTTGGCTTAGAATGGCAAATCACAGCAGACTTTCTTTTCTCTCCTGCGTGCTCCCTACTCCTATCAAAGAACTGTTTCCAGGCAGATTTATTTTCACACGGCCAGTCTTTCTCTCTCTGTTCTTTCTTTTTTCACCAAAGAAGCAGTTCAGCCATTGCTCTTCTCCTGATCAAACCTGGGGCCCAACCTTCCAACCCGTCCCTCTTTTTTTGTCTCTCCGACCATCTCTCCATTCATCCCTCTTTTATCTCTCTCTCATCCAGGTCTCTGGTGGGTGCAGAGGGGTGACAGGCGTGCGTCTGCCTGGCCTCGCTGTCTGCCTTTCTAATGAGTCTGAAACACAGGGGGTCAGCCTATTATGGAGATGAGGTGATTCAGGCAGGGCCAAGAGGTGAAAGACCTCACTAATAGGGACCCTCTCTGTTCCTCCATCCCTCCTTCCCATCTCTCCTGTCCTCTTCTCTCCTCTCCTAACCTTGCTCCTTCTTTCTTTCCGCCATCTTTAAGTTAATTCTGTCCTGCAAGGTCTGATGAAGGGTCTCATATGCTAAAGAGGAGCTGTGGCTCGTCCTTCTCTTCCCTTCCCTCCCCCATCTCTTCTTCTTCTTCTTCTTTATCGTTTGATCCTTGAGGTTCTTTGAAGTTTCTCTCCCTTCTCCGACGCTGGGTTCAATCATCTCTCTCGGCCCAGGGCCACCTCTGTTTGTCTGCTTAGCCTCTGTGGGGTCTCTTTGTAGCTCGGTCCTGTGTTGGAGCCCACTACTGCTTCCTCCAGTAAAGCAGGGTGTGTGTGTGTGTGTGTGTGTGTGTGTGTGTGTGTGTGTCTGCATGTATATATTTGTGTTTGTGTGAGCTGAATTTCTTCACCCTCTCTTCAATTACATGCAGCCCCCCCCTCCCCTCACCTCCACTGTGGCTGAGACTCAGTCCACCGGGTCGGCTTTGAAATGCAGCCAGAGCTGTGCCACACGAGGACGAAAGAAGACGGGGGAAACAGTGTTTAAACGATGTCTGAAGCACACACGTACACATACAGCGGAGCAGTCTTTGTATCAGCTGTAAGTTTCTTGATACACATCCCTCCCTCCCTTTCTCCTCTCCCTCTCCAATCTCTGCAATCTCGTTTATTTCTCCCAGGTGGTAAGTCGGTGAATTAACCCTGGGTAAATACGAACCTGTGACTGTTTAATATGCAGTTGTAGCTTTGATGAACCCGTTGGGGTGGCGTTCGATAGCGTGGTTGCTATTCGAATCAGCGGGGTCACCCTCATTGGGTATCGGCTCATTAAAACGTTTTTTTTTTTTTAAATTTTAAAAAGGCTCTGAAAGCTGCCTCGTTAGCGCTTTCTTCTACATTTGATCTTCCGAGGTCCCGCAGATATATTCTATTTTACTGTTTGCCAGTCAAAAGCTGGCCAGGTGCTTCTGGTTGCTAGGTCAAATGGAATGATTAAACAGGAAGCGATTCATTGGTCAGATCAGGTGATATGCAGATTAGAGCCGTCTCGCTGTGCCAATGTGTGGCAAAGAGAAAACTCCAGCTCCACACGCCAGGAATATTCTGAGATGGTTGTTGCTAGGAGAATTTTTTTTGGGGGGGGGTGGGGTTCGGGGATCTGTGGGCTGTAAGAAATACACCTGTACCTCTTTCATCCTGCTTTGTGCAGAACTTACTTGCGTTTTTGTTTTTTTTGGTTGATTTGGTATTCCTGAATATTTCTAATAAAAACCCTGAGCTCACACAGGCTTCAAGACGACTGCACATGATCAGTATTTGAGATTATAAATAATTAATAACAGTGGCAAAAAAGGATGTTAGCACTTCTGAGGCCATTCAAGTGTCAAATCAAATCACACGCGCCTCGGCTAGTTCAAATATTTGAGGCAATTTATTGAAATTTTATTAATAAAATGCTCCAGGCTCCTGTAATTATCTGATTGCGACTGCCTGAGGTTCCTGCCTCGGAGGGATATTTAGTGTCGTAGCTGAACTCACAGTGAGAGGTGGTCCCGATGATTAGCCCCTGTTAGCGTCAGGTCTCATCCACTCCTCTGTGTTATCCCTTAGCATTAGTCTAATGGCCCAGGAAACACAGATAATGACTCTCAGCACAGATTAGCATCTGCCACTGCTGCTACTTCTGCTGCTAGACACCACAGATACACACACACACACACACACAAGTACACACAAGTACACACAGATTGTTCATGGGAACACTGCAGTAGACAGACTATGCATTAGCAAATAATCACATGTACACGCAATTACAGACACAAAAGGAGTCTGTAGAGCAAATTAAATGCATGGTTTAGCAGGCATGTTTCCTGCTTTGTCTTCCTTTGTTCTTTTGTTAGTGCTCCTGAACTTCTGCACATCAGTCAGCACTCAAATAACCTCTCATGTCAAGCAAAAGTAGATCTACAGAGGGTTTCAAGTGTGCCTTAAATGGTAGATCAACAGACAGAAAAATAAACATTTGGATTTTGTAGGAGAATTTAAATTTTAACAGAAAAAGTACACAAACCCTAAATTACCTCCAACATGATGGCCACTGGCTGAGCTCCTTTTGTTAAAGTGAGAAAAAAAGTTCACAAGCAGAAAACTAAAAATGTAGCATGTGGTTGTGTGTGTGTGTGTGTGTGTTTTTTCTCTCCTCTGTGTGTGTGTGCACGCTTAGAGGAAGCCCAAGGCTTATTCTGTCATGTGTTGTCTGAAGAGAGTGTGGAATGCAATGCAAATTAGTGTGTGTGTGTGTGTGTTTGTGTGTCTGTTTGTCTGTGTGTGTGTGTGTGTGTGTGTGTGTGTGTGTGTGTGTGTGTGTGTGTGTGTGTTTGTTTCTAAGCACTTCTCTGCCTCTGTATATGCATGAATGTTTACAGCCGTGCGGGTGAATATCATGTCTGCTTTGTGCATGTATGCATGAACTGGCCCCTGTGTGCATGTGTGGTAAGCCCTCCTGCAAGGCCGTGGAGTGGGTCGGAGGGAGGAGGCCTTTTTCTGTGCCGTCTGAAGTCTAGCCGTCTATAAAGAGGCCTCTTCACGTGCAGCTTGCTGGTGATAGATGGTCACTTATGCTGCTCCTGACATCCAATCTGGCATCAGCGATTATAAAGCCCTCACTTCTTGATGTGTCCCTCTGTAGCCATCCCACCCCCTCTGCTCAAACACAGAAATCCCATTTTGTGTCACAGGCCGATGAAATGAGGTTGTGTCTGGGAGTGTGTGTGTGTGTGTGTGTGTGTGTGTGTGTGTGTGTGTGTGTGTGTGTGTGTGTGTGTGTGTGTGTGTGTGTGTGTGTGTGTGTGTGTGTGTGTGTGTGTGTGTGTGTGTGTGTGTGTGTGTGTGTGTGTGTGTGTACTTTTTGGTGTGTCTGGTGGGTTTTTTTTATGATTGGAGGTTGTCTGTATATGTCAGAGTGGACAACAGGCCTCTGAGTTAAAACATTTTTCACATTCTTTTTTCTAAATAATGGGTGCAATATTTCATTTATAAAGTTTAAACTATGAAAAATAATGGATCCGATAGAGATCTTACAATCTTCAATTCTGACACCTGAATTTGCCAAAACTGGCAGTACTAGTAAAAACAGTACTAACCCCACGTATGGACGTTATATCATTTTATTCGTTTTCCTGGCTCAGAGAAAGTTTGTAGGAGAACTTTATGAATTTGGTGCTTTGACAGTCAGTCTGCTTACATTACATGTTCTGCTACCACTGCACTGTTGTTGTTTTTATATTGTGATGTAATGAATAACCTGAAATCTGTTTACCCACGGTTGCCATAGTAACTCACTGCAAAACGACTATAAAGCTTCACATCTCTGCTTAGGTTTTAGAGCAAAGACATGATTTCCGTTAGGGGTGTAACGCTCCCTGCAAAGCAATTAAAAATTGATACAAACATGGTTCAATTTAAATCGATGAGACAAAAAAAGGATTGTGAAAGCTGCTCTTGGCTGCTCTTGTTCTACGCCAGAAGGCAAAGAAGAGAGGTGTACAGACATGGCGGAAGCAATTAAAGACTCGTCAGTGGCTAAAGCACCGTTTTGTTTTAAAGCAGAGGTGGTGAAACAAAGTGAGCATACAATGAATAATACAAAAACAGTGAGCAAATATTTCGACTGACTGATGAACTACACAACATGATGTAGCACGTGAAACAGAGCCATACATTGAAAAGCTCTCAGGAACCT
This sequence comes from Labrus bergylta, assembly GCF_963930695.1. NCBI lineage: Eukaryota > Metazoa > Chordata > Actinopteri > Labriformes > Labridae > Labrus > Labrus bergylta. The sequence goes on from NC_089195.1 coordinate 28,067,878, forward strand.
CCCCAAGAAATATTAATAAAATATGCTGGGAAGCTGATTTAAAAACAAAACTTGCCAAAATATGTGCAAGAGCCCCGGATATATCTGTCCTGTCCTCTCCTGTCCTCTCCTGTCCTCTCCTGTCCTGTCCTGTCCTCTCCTGTCCTCTCCTGTCCTCTCCTGTCCTGGCTCGCAGCCTCGTGATCACCTACTCTCCCTCTGTGTGTCTGAACCTGCCGCTGTGATCAAGACATGATCAAGACACATGCACACACTGGGTTGGCATTCACCAGGGAACTGTAAGCGCAGCATGGACACTCCTTTGAGACAACTACACAGAAATATGTTCTGGCTGTGTGATTAGACAGTGCCACAGGGTGCTGTGTGTGTGAGTGTGTGTGTGTGTGTGTGTGTGTGTGTGTGTGTGTGTGTGTGTGTGTGTGTGTGTGTGTGTGTGTGTGTGTGTGTGTGTGTGTGTGTGTGTGTGTGTGTGTGTGTGTGTGTGTGTGTGTGTGTTCGGTGTATGTGTTTGATATGGTGCCTTTGTATGTGAGAATTTGAAGCGTGTATCCTCTGTGTGTTTTGGTGTTAGCCCCATGCAACACCATTCTGCCTGGATCCTGAGGGAGACTGGTGCCCCTTTTAATAAGCCACTACTCACAGAGAACAAATGACTTCAGCGTGAGCCATTATAGATGAACACCAGTTCAAACCCCCACAGCCTGGCACTGGTCCCTTTGAGCAGTCATGTATGACTCTATAGAGCTGTGTCTGTGAGACTGTACAGCACATACAGTAGCACTTACAGTGGGTCACCTCCTCTCCTCACCTGTATCTTTAAATAAGATTCTCCGCTAAAGACAATTAGCATTTTTTTTTTTTTTAAAGGATCAAATGACTGTATGATTTTTAAATAGTCACCTGTAAAGATAAAAACTCCAAACTCTACATTTATGGTAAAATGGTAAATGGACTTGAGCTTGTATAGCTCTTCTGACTACTCACTGCACTTTTACACCGCATGTCACCCCTCCACATTCACACACTGATGGCAGAGGTTGCTATGTAAAGTGTCCGTCAGTATTAACTAATCCATACACATTCACACACCTCAGACGAAGTCACACACTGTTGAAGCCTAACCTAATGTTAAGTGTCTTGCCCAAGGACTCATCAGACATGTGGCTACAGGACCTGGGGATCGAACCCCCGACATTTCGGTCAAGAGACGACAGACTTTATTGACTTCAATTTCAGCCAATGGAAAGAGAATGACGTTTATAAACAGTGACTGTCTAAAGTGTCTGCACACGACCACCACGATCTCTGTGCACGTAATTAAAGGCTGCATTCTGTTTTCTGTTCGTCAGTATGTTGTTCTCCTCTCTTTTGTGGATGTTGTCATTCCATTGGATTACACATTGATATAAAGGCAAATATTCTCATTATAGCATCGTGTAGCGGGCCACTACTTCCACGTTGTTTTTTTTACGTTACGTTTACCTCGGGAAAGTAGCCTCGATTGCCCGGTCATGTCGATTTGCCCTGTACAACATCAGGAAGATCAGACCTTACCTGTCAGAACACGCTACACAGCTCCTGGTACAGGCTCTTGTGATATCACGCATCGATTATTGCAACTCTCTACTGGCAGGTTTTCCTACATGCACTATCAAACCTCTGCAAATGATACAAAATGCAGCAGGGCGACTGATCTTCAACCTTCCTAAAAGAGCACATGTCACTCCGCTGTTCATCTCCTTACACTGGCTCCCGGTTACTGCTCGCATCAAATTTAAAACTCTGCTGCTCGCTTACAAAACAGCGACAAAAACGTCTCCTCCTTACTTTAACTCTCTGATCCAGGTCTACACTCCCTCCCGCCCACTACGCTCTGCCAATGAAAGGCGTCTGATCCAACCTTCACAACAGGGTCCTAAGTCTTTGACTGGACTCTTCTCCTCTGTCGCCCCCTGGTGGTGGAATGAACTTCCAAACTCCATTCGATCTGCAGAGTCCCTCTGCACCTTTAAGAAAAAGCTAAAGACCCAGCTCTTTGATGAATACCTACTAACTTAATGATGATGGTCTCGACATTATTGATGATGATGATGGTTGTGACGATGGTTTTTGTTTGATAACAATGACTTATAAGATGGTTTCTATACTGATTAGAGCTCTCAAGAACTGCCCTCAATGTTGTGCTTTGCCTCTGGTCACTTCCTGTCAGCACCTGTGTGTCCAATCGGACTCAAAGCTGATCGTTTGCTCTTACTGACATTGTTCCCTTTTTTCTAGATCCTCGCTTGTGTTGTACTTACTCTCTGATGTACGTCGCTTTAGTTAAAAGAGTCTGCTAAGTGAATTGTAGAATTGTAGAATTGTAGAATATGTGAAAACGGCTAATGGCACACAATCAACTATTACTCCTTTAGGGTTCATTGTTTACCGTTCAGGCTCACAGTGTTACTTTTATCAAGCTTTTTTCAATTTTAAAAAAGAACCCATTGTGCGCTGCCAGCTCAGCGCTAAATGGTTGAAAATTAAGTAACTAGCTGGTCAATAGTGGTTACCAACTAACAAGCAAACTCTTTTTCTAAGGCGATGGTGATCACCTAAACAGAGCATATAAAATCATACCTAAGCATAAGCATAAAAATATGTATAAAATCATAAACTGGACTTAAAGCTTTACAATCTCCAAGGAATTCGACACCCTTAAAAACACTGTATGTAAACTCCTCTCACCAGGGGGCTCTCAATCAAAACCATAACAGAAGATGAAGTCGAGGCTAGCGAGGAATCATGGGAGTTCTCTCTGCCAAATTTGAATGAATTTAGATATTTTAATGCAAACATTGTCGTAAAATTCTACATATTATACCTTTAATCATGAGACCCCTAATCTGCCTCTGTTATCCCTCCATGTCAGATCTTCCTCAGTGGGGCTCTGATCAGAGCAAACCAGAAACAGACGTATCCAGCACAATACTGTACAAGCTCCAAAAGATGTCCAACCCCAAAAACGACATGATTGCTAATAGAAGGACTTAATGTCCCTTCAGCGAAGTATAAAAACTGCTTTCAAAATACCAGCTCCTCGCTTTCTCCATTAAAGAAGCCTCTCTTCTTCTCTTTCCTATTTCATGTGGTATTTCAGACCCACTTCAGAAAATTGCCAAAAGACACAAAGCCTAGATGTTGTATGCTTAAGCAGCTAGCGATAATGATGCTGCGTTGAGTCACTAATGGATTTTCAAAATAGCTCCTGCCTGCAGAGACACAGCTTGACCCCTCTTTGGTTTGCTCTTTATCACTAGAGGAAGGAAACAGCGAACATGTGTGGTCATTCTTTCACATTTCAGCAGAACCACTACACCAACTCTGTCATTAGAGTGACTTTTAAAACATCTACATTTTGAATCTGATCTGAGAATATTGCTCAATTGATTAAATCTCTTGAGGTCAGTTTTCTGTTAACTGAGGGCGCTGGTTGGATTACATGCCCCACTTGCAGATGCTGCAGTCCTCAAGTAGACGGCCCTGCTTCAAATCCAACCTGTTGCTTCTTTAACGGATGTCATTCCCTATTCATTCTCCCTGATATCTGAGTCTATCCACTGTCCTGTCTCTCTGATAAAGTTACATCTGTTACCTTTGTGTTACTGTAAAGTGTAAAAGATTAAGCCAGCTCCTGCAGCCGCATGTCCGATGTGTCCTTGGGCAATATACTTAACCCCAAGTTGCTCCCTCTGCTTTCAGACATTATTTGTTTTCTATTTGAATATCTCTGTGCTTAGTCTGTGGCGTGTTAATGTGTATGAATGGGATTACTTACTGCTGATGGTCACTTTACATAGCATCCTCTGCCATCAGTGTGGGTATGAGTGTGATTGGGTAGGTGTGACCTTCGCTTTAAGGTTAGTCCATTTACCATTTTACCAAATATAAATGGAGGCACTATTGGTCCTAACTAAACTCAGGTCTGAACAAAGAAATACACAAATGTGCAAAATTAACATAGAAAGTGTGATCAGTGATGCACATTAAAGGTACGATTATGAAATCTGTATTTTTCAGCAGATTCAAGTGTTATTTTTGATTTAGTTTGGCAGCAGCAGACATCTGTTGTTTTTGAAATTGCTCTGGAAAAAAAACACTTTACACTGCCTGTCCATTACCAAACAGCAAACAGACACAGTGAGAAACTATCTGGTGAACACAGTTGAGCCTGTAGCAGCTATAAAGAGACAGATATAACCCTCAGAGGACAGTACAGAAGAGTGAATACAAGGTGAATACTGGGTGTATACTATGTGTAAGTAAACATGCTTAAGCCAAGACATTTGCCGTATTAAGTGAAAAGGTTTAAAGAAAGGATTTTCTAGTCATATTTCCTTAAACCCTTAAAGTGGTTTGAGTAATCAGTCACTGCAGTTCTTGTCCAAAGATAGCTGTTGTTCATTTCATTACATTTTCTCGTTTTAAGCGACATAACATTGTGGCAAGTGTTCTTCTCTTTTTCAAGAGTCTGCAGGAGTTGTGAGGATCTTTTAAGACATTGAAAGACTATAAAACACATGCACGTATGGATACATGATGTCCTGATGTACGTGAAGGGCGCTGGGACAATAGCTCTGATTAATGAAAGTGGATGCTGACAGTGAAGAGCTTACGAGGATTCCATCCTCAGCTAAATGCACGCTCTTCTTCTATCACTAAGCACTATGTCTGCCTTGTGAATGTCCTAAGAGCTGTGTTTACTGGACTACAAGCATCCTTGTAATGAGCATTAAAGGGGATTTGGCAAGTGAGCTGTAGAGTGTTTTGATGAGTTGTATATGGTGTGTTTTTAATTCCCTTTTTAATGCATAGCACTGAACAAAGTGAACTTAAGACATCGATTCTGACAAAACAGGTAAATCACTTTAATTCTGTCCCCCAAAAAACAGGAGACATTCAATCTTATAACATTGTTCCAAAGTGTTGTAGTACTCAAGATCTGTCTTGGTCTCAGGACCAGTCTTGAAACCTCTTTTTGAAGGTCTTGGTGTCGTCTCGAAATCAAAAGGATTTTTACTCGGTCTTGTCTCGATCTCAGACTGGGCAGACTCCAGACTTGAACTCAAGCCCGGTCAGCACTGCTATTTTTCTACATGATTACTGTAATAAGACGCAAAAAATATACATTTGATTCCCCCCGCCCCCACAGTATGGCCGTAACCTTCACTGTGTTCCGGTCTAAATGAGTGACACGCCCACTAAAGACAAAAGAGGAGGATTGTTTTTATTGATATTTATGGTCTTAGTCTTGTCTCTCGGTCTCATCCTGCCTTGGGCTTGGTCTTGACTCAGTCTCGATCCCTAAATGTCTTGACTCAGTCTCGATCCCTAAATGTCTTGTCTTGGTCTCGATCCCTAAATGTCTTGACTCAGTCTCGATCCCTAAATGTCTTGACTCAGTCTCGATCCCTAAATGTCTTGTCTTGGTCTCGATCCCTAAATGTCTTGGTCTTGTCTTGGTCTTGGAGCACTTTGGTCTCGGGTATGTCTTGGTCTCGGTTAGTACTACAACAGTACTGTTCCAAACTCACTTTAAATCCTTAAGTCTTATACGTTGCAAACACTTACCGCACACATCCGTCAGTACTGTTTAAATAAAAATAAAAACGACTCATCACATTGGACTTTTTTGTGTGCTGTCATATGATGATGAGTGAAATGAGAAACGTATGATTTAGTTATTTAATGTCACACAGCGTGTTGTGTTTGTTCCCCGTGGACGATTCCTGCCTTCTCTAATTAAAGCTTTGCTTATAATTGGTGTCACAAGTGCTGCAAACACTCTTTGTTTATGTGAGCAATCAGGGGACGAGGTATTCAGTGAATCACTCCTCAGAACATCATAATGCACATGGGAGACATTTCTGTTTTCACTGGTGAAAACCATGTCATTTTAAATGTGACAGTCGTGTACAGCATGTCACAGTTTGTTTACTGTGTATCTCTGCAAATACTGGAATCATACTTTGTTTATTTTTTTTAAATCTTAGCATTCATTAGCATTAATTATCTGTTTAAATTAGTGCAAACTGAATAAAGTTTGAACCAACAGTAGAACTCAGCTCAGTCTGTAGGGACGACTTGGGTTAGGAACCGGAGGGTCGCCGGTTCAAGTCCCGGTGCGGATCACATTATGGAAGTTGGTTTGGTAGCTGGAGAGGTGCCAGGTCACTTGCCAAGCACTGCTGAGGTGACCTTGAGCAAATCACTGAACCCCTAACTGCTCTGGTGCGCTCTCTGAGTAGCAGTTTGTAGCCGCCCCACTCAAACATCTCTCCACAGGTGTTTGTGCATGCGTGTGACTCGGGCCTATGTGTGTGAGAAGCATGTCCCTAAAAATAACAGAATGTAAAACCCAAATTTCCCCTCAGGTATATCAAAATAAAAAAAAGCATGTGTTGCATGTTAATTTGTTTCATTTACAAAGGAACTTTCTCATGCAGAGCCAGCAGATAGATTATGAACACAAATTAGCATCTTAAACTTGTTTTTCTGACCTATGCAAGAGACATTAGCCTCTTCCTGTAGCAGACAACACAACAGCTGTTTGATGATTGTTGATTAAACATCCTCGTGAAAATCAACTTAAACTAATAAGTGGTTTAAAAAAGTGTAAGGATTGCATTGGTATAGCCCAATACAAACACATTCTCAGGGACTTATATTCATTAGACACAAAGGAGGTTTAGATACTTTGCCAAGGTATGTTTTCAGCCTTTTGTTCAGACTTGTTAATCCGTCTCAGAACTTCCAGAGAAACACAGAACAGTTCTTTTCACTGTGCAGAATGGAAACAGTCTAACAATTCGTCTCTTTACATTTTATCCAAGACAGACGACGCTCACTGAAAACCAGCTTCATAACCAGCTCGGCTCCTGTCCAGTGACTGTTATAATAAGGACAAAAAACACTCAGTGTGGGTGAGGACAGTGAACACTAAATGCCCCTTAAAGATTTCATCATCCCAGCACCTCAGCGATGTAAACAAACACACACACACACACACACACACACACACACACACACACGCACACACACACACACACACACACACACACACACGCACACACACACGACACACACTTGTTCCATATTTTCACTTTCTCTATCTCTTGAGACCACACACCAATTTCAGGCCATCACAGCGGTGATAAAAAGACACCAAGCACAGGAAGGGAGTCTTCCTAATGCGCTCTCCCCACAGCAGGGTGCACCGTCTTCACTACCTGCCCGCCCCCCCCGGCCCCCCCACCCCTTGCCATCCCTCCGTTTCTCTTCCCCTTAGGCCCGGCTAGATACATCCCCACTAATTGGATTAGCCGTGACAGTAATGCACTACTGGGTCTCGGTAACACAAACACACACTAATAAATTGCACGGGAGAGAATTAGCGCTTTCACTATCATTTACCAGATTAAAGGAGATTATGAGTGGCAGAATTAAGTAAGTGTGAGAGCCCCTTGACGAGAGGAGGAGAAGGTGTGTGACCTTGGAGCTGGGGACCATGCCTGGACAGTCACACGCAGTAATTAGCCCGCAGACTACAGGAAGTAGCACGGCAGCAGCGGCAGACAGGCTAATAATAGTGTCATTGCTATTAATAATGAGAGTGATAACGGCGCTCGTAATTATGACAGTCATAATCATAATGATGTAAATCATGTTCGGAGTTAGCACTTTAATCGTTGTGTGTGTGTTTGGAATAACACGAAGGTGATGGATTAATTTGAGGGTGTGTTTATGATTTAATGTCATTAGGGCCCTGTGTGTATCCACTGGATTATCATTTTTGTTACACTGCTTTGTTATGTGAGAGTTATCGTCATCTGTCTTGGCATTGTTTGGCGAGCTCCCTGTTGCTCCTATTTGATTAAAAAAATAGGGTTTTTCCCTTTTTAACACTGTCTTCACAACATGGAGAATTACAAAGCCAGGGGAAAATTAACACACATCGATAGAACATCCATGCATCAGCAGCCCTGTGGCACCTGTAACCCTCCTTTCCCACTGAGGTTAGAGAACACACCGTTCGACCGCACCGCATTATTTTGTTCACATCCACCTAATTTTTACTGGTGCCGGCCGACCTTTTCCCAGCGCCTCTCCTCCTTGCTTTCCCCTTGACCTTTTTGCTGGTCGCCGTGTCTGCCTTGTCCTTTTGTTTCGCCTCGAGGTAATATCTCACACTGGTGCCAGGTGATTTATTTACTGCCTTCCTTAGCACCAGGCGCACACACAGAAACACACATCACAAGTGCAGTTTTTTTTTTTTTTTTGTTGCTTCGTTCAGTCGGCCTATCTCCAGTGGATTTCCTCAAAGGCACTCAGACACTCTTCTAGAAGTGAAAAAAAGAAGCATTGGCTCAAGTTCCTCACATTCATATTTCTCCACTGAATAAGCTACCAAGGAAGTCCCACTTCTTCTGTGGAGTGCCATAATCCTGCAGTAAAAATGTGAGGTGATGGGAATTTTTACAATTGTTAGGATTTTATGTGGAACGACCCACTAAATAAGTCACTCCTCCAATTTCACCTTCTTCAACTCTATTTCTCCCTCTAATCTGGTGACTCAAGCCTCTGTTTTGACTCACTGTCAGTCAGCCTAAGTAGCGTATGATTGAGGTTTATTACAGCAGATTTGGGAACCACTGTTCGTATTTGCCGGAGGCTCTTTCTCTGCTGCTCCGTGTTGAGCTGAATTCATTACCAGGCGCTCGCTCGGTACGTTGCTGCTGTAGGTGGCAGCAACTCTCATCCATGCCGCTTCTGCTCTGCCAAAGCTGAAGTTTGCCTCAGGGGCGCACAGTTCAATTCAGGACTTTCTTTGCTTTGATTTCTGAGAGCAGATTTGTTCTGCTGTTGACCCAGACCTGCTGTGCTCACAACCAGAAATATCTCATATTAAATATCAATACTCCATAAAAGTACTGCGCAAACACTGGTGAATACACCCAGTACCAAATCAATCCTTTAATCCTCTGATCGTATTAAAGAGGAATGCCCAAATAAACCAGATATATTCTCTTAAGAGGTGAAACTGTAATGAAAATACAACCTTAAAATTAGGGTTAGGGTTTGGAGGTTTAGGTCCAGTTGCTTTAACCAGCTGGTGTTATAGGAAGCTATTAAAGATTGGTCTGGTTTGTCGTCTGCCTCGAAACTACAGCTCAACTTGTTCAAAATAATAGAGATTATGTGTACCACCTTTTTGACCTTTTAGACGCAAAACCCCTTACAATGAAGCACCACTTGTTCACCCTGTCACAGGTTACGCAGTGTTGACATGATAATGGACAGTTTAGCCGATCAGTGAAACCAGGACTATAGCCTCCTAATTTTGAGTAGAACGGTTTTGGGAGACAATTGAAAGTTGAAGAATCACATAGCTGTACACTACCTTCTTTATCCTTGGAGCCCCCCCTACTTGTGTCTTAGAAAAGCTGCGACCCCCAAGGACGAAATCGTGGGGGGGATGATGTGGCTGAGAAAAATTCACGTCAATTTTGATAGTTTTCATTGATCAAATCCCAATGAATACTTGTTTGTTCAAATGTGTTGTCATGATCTTAGTCAATATGTTCAAATCTCATTTTGAAAACCTCAGAGCAGACAGAGCCTCGCGTCCCCCCCCTGAGATCTTTGGCGCCCCCTCTGGGGAGGGTTTCCCGGACTCCAGGTTGGGAAGCGATGCATAACTTCATGTAACTAAAGTATTCTGTCATGAATTAAAGTGTAAATATCCATGCAGCACTTTTGTAACTTAACATCTCTCCAATCAAAAAATACAAATGTTATTTTCTTCACTCAAACTCGACATGAGAAACAAAACGCAAAGATCTGGCTTGAAAAAACTCAAAACAATTTATAATTCACGAAACCACAAAGGACCAAAAACAGCTCCTAATAAATCTGTTCAAGTATTCAGATAATCGTCTCAGTCAGGCTGTGTGACCAAGCAGAATGTCAGCATTATCCGTACTACAATACCCATAAGCCCAAGGGTTTACACTGTCAGCCAACCAATTAACTCCAAATACTCCTGTCAGCCAATTATGCTGAAATAATGATACATTGGAATCCCCCAACCAGCACGCACACACATACAACACACACACACACACAGATGCCACCTTACTTCATCAGCATGCCAGCTACTCTGTATTTGTGTGTGTTGGTGTGTGTATGAGAGCATGTATGATGATGATGAAATAGCCATCTGCCACAGGCAGGCGTGTGTGAATCCCAAATGAAGACGAGTGGCTGGCTTCAAACAGCAGTGGCCTTTAAATTGTAAATGAATGAGCAGCATTTCTGCCTCTGGGCAACCAAACCTTATACCTACACCCTACCCAGCAGCGGCAGCGGTGCCTCACTCTCCTCAGATAAAGAAACACTGGTCAATTACTCCCTTTTCTTCAATTTAATCCCTTTTTCTCCTTCCTTTCCATTAGATTCTTCCCCCTCGGTCTCTTCTTTGAAGATGATACCATCGGAAGTGGGTCAACAGAGAGCAATGTCAGCTCTTTGCTGATATTTGTAGAGTGAGAGTGTGAGGTGCAGTGTGTGTGTGTGTGTGTGTGTGTGTGTGTGTAGTATGTGGGAGTGTGTGTTAGTTAACAAGAGAGAGAGAGGGATTTACATTGTGTTTGATGTGAGTAAGCCCAGCGCTGTGTTCATTAAGGTGCTCTCAGGGTCTTGCGCACTCATCATCAAATGATAGGATGATAAGAGTCTGGGCCTAATAGTTGATGGCAATTTAAGCTCTTACTGACAATTTGTGTCTATTAGAGGTACTCAATAAAAGATATACAGCTGAACACGATTTTTTTTTTCTCTTACAAATTAAACCTTTGATTTCAGTGAAATTGTTCCCTTGAAGATGCTTCAACTGATTTCATTTTTTTTATATCTACTCAGGGAAATGGATCAAATTGAAGCCTCAGGCTGAACTTCCACCACTTACAACAAAAGAAATGTTGGCATGAATGTGAATCTTCTAATCGTGTAGTTACCACTCATTGTAATCCAGTTATGAGACCTTTAAGTTGATACTTGTAATGAGTTAAACTTCAATGTAAAATCAGGTCAAATTATTCTGAATATGTGTCTGAAGGAAACTTTTCATTTCCCTGACGTCAAATGAAAAGAACAAAAATGAGGCTATAGCGGCTGCAGTGGATTTCATTAAACTGATGTTCTTTCCTGTTACAGCAGGAGAAGCTCAGGTAAAATTTAGTTCTTTAATCATGGCAAAAAAAGTGTCCCAGTGACCCTGCACAGGTAACAACAAGGCTAACCTCAAACGGATGCAGGCAAATTTACTCAGATTAGTCAGGCCGGGCAAATAATCAAGTTTCAAGTTTATTTTTTTTATTTTTAGAGACAGTAGCGTGGATAGAGTCAGAAATAAGAGAGAGACAATTTGGGGATGACATGCTGGAAAGGAGCCACAGGTCGGATTTGAACCCGGGCCGCCTGCTTGGAAGACCATAGCATCCATACATAGGGCTTGCGCACTCATCACTAGGCTTTTAAATTAATATATAAACATTTGGCACCAGAAATGTGATAACTGCATCACAAGACAGATTGCCATATCGATATTTTATACCACCTCTATTCATAATCCCTTTATAGATATGTTCCATCTTTCCGCTGATGGTCTATTTTGCTGTTGCAGAGACATCGCTTGTAAATTACGAGCGTTTCATAACCGCTCGAAAACTCCTCACAGCGGGTTTAACAGATCTCTTATTGCATCAGAGGAGCGAGGCTGTACATCGCTGATGTGACAGCAAAGGTGGGATGTCTCCCTTCAGACCTCATCAGTGTCAATCACATTAAGGCTGCGCTGTAGGCCCCATTATGACTGTCATACAGTACATGTGTGTACGTCTGCATTTATGTGTGTAAGTGTTTGAAAACGTGCTGATTGTGTATGTGTGATTACCTGGCTTATATAGGGGTGCTTGTGTGTACATAATGTGTTGTGTTGTCACATCAGGCTGCTTATGTATCCTATCCTGTGTGTCTTTTAGCATTTGTGTGTAGGAGTATATTTTTTTTCCACTGTTGTAGTAGACAAACGCCACATGAGACCTCTCAGACACAAAGGGGGTAATATATGTATAGAAGGGCCTCTGTGTCCCAGTCTTATGGAAATACAGTCTCGCTCACTGTCTCCATGCTTCCTGGTAATGCCTGCTGCTAAACCCCAAATGGACCATTATGTGTCTGCGGAGTGGGAGGGTCAAGAGACCTCCGATGGAAATTGGAATGGGGGTAGGGACACATTAATTCAACTTAGGTCTACTGCACACTAAAACCGGATATGCTCATTCTGTGAAGCGTGCATAAACACATACACGGGCCAAGCAGACGCATACATCTAACTTAAAAAAAAGAAAAGAAAAAAAAGGCCAAATCTGCACTCGTACAAATAGGGTGGACACATAATGCACCATGTAGGATATACATGCTTGATTAACTGCGCTGGATTGAGATGTATACACACAGCCGGGCAGGCAGGCACACACACTTATCTTGGACTCCAAAGCCAATGATGGACCTAACTCGGTCCCATAATCTACACGGGCCACATGCTTAGGAGATCAATGCTGTGATTACAACAGAATGGCTCTAGCTCTGTCTCCCCCCCCCCCCCCCCCCTCTCTCTCCCCTCTTCGCTCCTCTCCTCTCCTGGGCGACCTTATCTCCCAGGCTTAATCAAATTGCCAGTTAGAGGTAGAGGCTGTTGCTGAAGTTGTGGATTGGCGATAGAGAGAGAGAGAGAGAGAGAGAGAGAGAGAGAGAGGGAAGAATAATGAACACAACGGTGCAGCTCGGCTCTGCGTCTCAGAAAAAGGGAAAGGTGTTATAATAGATGTGGACAGACGTTCTCTGTCAGCAGCCAGCGCTCAATTCAGCCTCTCATCTCCTGCATTAACACCATGTGCCATCCCTTCCCCGTGCCTCCCCCTCCTCTCCATCTCCCACCCCCACCTCTCTGTAACCTCCTGCTATATTTGGCCGTCAACCTCCTACCTTCCCCTGTCTCTCTCTCTCTCTCTCTCTCGCTCTCTCTCTCTCTCTCTCTCTCTCTCTCTATCCTCGACTCTGTCTCTTCCCCGCTGCAGACTCAAACATCTACCCCCGCTTCTATTTTGTATTCTTCCCAACCATTCTTCTCCTCCTCTATTCCCCTTTTTTTTTTTTTACTCCTCTTCCTCGCTCTGTCTGCGGCAGCCTCTCACTCAGATCTACATATCTTCAGCAGTAATTGACATTTTCCATTTGCCAGCCTCTTTTCCTATCGGGCTGCCAGCCAGCATCACCAAGGCAACAGCGATAGGCCCCTGTGCTCAGAGAGAGAGAGGGAGAGAGAGAGAGAGAGAGAGAGAGAGACACGGGGATGAGAGAGAGGGGTTAGAGCTGCCTCTGCATTGCTCCTCTCCCCATGACACACACACATAGATACACACACCATTCCTTTGACCTGACAGGACCCTCAGCGGCCCACTTAGGGAATAGTTAATAAGCAAAAAAAATAATCATGAAGGTGGCGTTCAATAAGGGCATTTAAGCTAATTTAAGGAATTAATGAGCATTTTATGATCCCCCAGGGCAGAGAAGGTTGTTGAGAACGGTCATGTGCTCTATGTACACACACATAATCCTTCAATATGTTGTGTCCATATGGATTAGAACATAAAGAACTATTAAATATAATTGGCATTTCATGTCTTTGTTGGGCACATCGGAGTGTAGTAGCAGTTGCTGTATTTGTGCAGTGTGTTCAGATGGACAGATGGTATATCATCCGATTTATCTCTCTGATCTGTTTTCTTCTCATTCTATCTTTCTCTCCTCTCTTCTCTTAATTCTCTCGTGTGCGCTTCTCTCTCTCTCTCTCTCTCTCTCTCTCTCTCTCTCTCTCTCTTTCTTTCATCTTTTTTGTTTTTTTACCAATATGTCACCCATTTCCTCATTTGTGGCTTTAATTACATAAGTGTTTTCTGAAGGCATGCTTTGTCATCCAAATAAACAGGCAATGCTTCAGTCTGCCTCCCTCAAGTCCAGTCCCGGCTTCGCTCACTGTGAGGTAAAGAACACGATACATGAGGTGTGATTTCAAAGACATAGAGATGAACAACTCTCACTGCAATGTTATTTCTGTGGCTATTTTATTCATGAGCTGCTGTTGTGTCTAACTTGTATTTCTCATAGTTGCCAAGTTGCCACATGTACTGGCAATGGAAATGCCCGATATTAGTGTGTGTGTGTGTGTGTGTGTGTGTGTGTGTTCGGGTGAGTGTTGGCAAATTGGATTTAATAAAAAACCTAAAAAAAAAAAAAGAAGCTGCAGTGTGTGGGTGACAAAAGAACAAAAGTCGAGTCCAAAGTTTGCCTTAATTGATGACAATATTGTCCGTTTACAACGCCTACAAACTCCTGCCCTTCCTGTCTCTCCTCCTAATGATCTGCCAGCCTCTAATGCCAGTTTCCAAGTCGCACTAACTGTGAAGGCAGACGACTCGCACGGTAGACAAAGATCAGTGTGAGCAGTGTGAGATAAATCGCCCTATTGTTCGTTTGTGTTTCTATGACTGTGTGTGTGTGTGCGCGCGTGTGTGTGTGTGTGTGTGTGCAACAACACAATATGCTGTCACCTCATAGTGTGTGTCCTGTGGCAAAGTAATGAGAGAGCGTAGTGGAAAGGTCTGTCACTGTTCTCTGTCGTTCAGCAGGTTTTCTTTCCTTTTACTCATTATTTTGTTTTCTCTCTCTAGTTATGCTTTAGATGTCTGGTCACTATAAAAAAAAAAAAGAGTTTCATAATCTGTTATATTTTAAAAGAAGAATGTGCAACATTTCACACATAAATGTAGCAGAAATCAAGTACTGTATATCCTCTGTAAATGTCTCTCTGAGTCATGACTCGACATTGAGTGAGAAGCTGTGTTGTTGTTGTTGTTGTTGTCGTAGCTGCGTTTACATCAGGTTTACATGGACGAGACGACCAACTCATCCCCTCGCCTATAAAAGCTATTTTAGTCAAGGACTAGAGGAAATAACATAGCCTACTTTTAACCGGTTTAAATCACGGTCATTCCATGTACATTTACATGCAATGTGAAGTTGTGAAGCGTTAAAAATGGGAACTGCAAGTCCAAATGCAGTTTAGTTGTACCGTGTGTCCGGTCGTGGAGCTTATTAGAAAAATGCAGAGGCTTTTGAGGTCAGTTAGAATCCGTTACACTGGCGTCTAAAGCGGCTGTGTGGGGGTGCCTTAAAACCGCCTTCCTTCTCTGGTCCAAACAGATGGGGTCGCCTGCTTACAGCACTCTGTGACTTTGGCAGTGGGGCAGCGCTGCTATAGTCAGGTGTACAGACCCCCACCCCCACCCACCCACAACAAATGAAATAAAATGGGGGCAAATAATGATGGCCAAAATCCCATTTCGCTAATTCACTATCTGGATTCTGCAGTTGTGCATGCTGGCCCTCTGGCTCGTCATCATGGACTAACGGGTACTTTTCAGAGTTAATAGTTACATCTTTACTATTCCTGCTTTTCGGGAGTCAATTTTTGTGATGTAAAAAAAAAAAAAGCCATTTTCATATGAATGATAATAGTCTTAGTCTTTTAAAGAATACTACCTTGATACACACATAAACTACACAATTTGATACACACAAAAGTCCACACTATCTTAATTCCAGTGACACCACACAGCTGTTTGGGGCTGCTCCTTTAGATGTGTTATGGGAGCTGATCGTGGTGTCGTGGGTGGTAGGACTGAAAAAGCAGCAGATAACCAGCTCAACCAGAACCAAGTGTCATAAACTGCAGCTATAGTGCTAAATTGAAGACTGGTGTGATTTCCATCAGCACCAAGCTTTACACCTTGCCCAATGGAAATTCTGTCCATGATTATGGAAGGATGTTGAGATATGCCCGGCAATCACAAGCATGCAGACTCTCACTCAGACAGTCCAGAATTTTATCAGACACATCTCACGAATATCCAGTCAGTCTTGTGCTTAAAATCACATGTATTTGGACCCTGTGAAGTGCAATCCCACAAATAGTGCTGTTGGCATGGCAAAGGCAGAGCTAAAAATGACTTTCTCCTTTTTTCCATTTTGTGTAATAAGATTCTCAGTCAGCAGCACTCGGGCTGTGTCAGTTTTACTCGCAACTGTCGTGCACAGAAAAAAAGACTCGGTTCATCCAAATTGCTACACTCCTTCTTTTTTTTTTGTCTCTCTGTCTGTTTTTACACTCCTTCTCATCTCTCTCGTGTTCCACCTCTTCAAGGTTAAGTCTTCTTCCCTTAATGAGCAACAAAATGATTTCAATTAAAGTGTCACCTGTCAGTCAGACACCTCCAGGTGACATTCTGTGATGTTGAGCCAACATCAGAGATCCCCCTAACCGAACTGCCAGCGGAGTTCATTTCAATCATATCTCGGCCGTGGTCGAACCCGGGGACTGAAGACAATCCCCCAGCCTCCACGGATACACACACACACACACACACACACACACACACACACACACACACACACACCTCCTGTGCTGTCTTACCTCCACCACCACCCCCTCCTCTCTCTCCCTCCCGCACGTCTCCTCACTTTAATTAGCTCCGGATTAAATTAAAAGCTATATGTTGGCGTTAATTGATTTATCTTGAGACGGGCTCTATAATTACAGGTTCTCAATGGAGAGATCTGCGCTGTGACGCTAGAGGCTTCCCTCACTTCATTGTCTGACTGCTTGTGTGCGAGTGTGTGTCGCCCCGGCGTGTTTGTGTGTGTCCTCCGCCATAAACATAACAAGCGTTGTTTCAGGCAGTCAGGGGTTAGCAAGCCGCCACTACTCCATGAGCGAGGGGAATAAAAGATGATGCAAATAGATGTCGTCTCGCCATAATGAAACACAATTACAGCTTTATTAGAAGATGTAATTGCTTTGTTAGAGCATCTCAATTTGTCCTGCCATTATACAATGCACACGCTCATCCATACTTGACCCGCTATGTAATATGTGACACCCCCCCCCCCTTTCAGTTATTATTCTGCAAAGCATGGAGAGTTGTCTTTATTGTCTTTATGGAGCAAAGTGGGCTTTCACTTTGGTGATGGGTGGTTTGCTCTGAAGTACAATGAGGCAGCCTGAAGGCTTTCCAACAATTGGTGTTCCGTGACACACACACATGCACACACTTAGTTTGAAATGTAAAGACGCTTCCTGTATGGATACACACAATTTGAATGCAGCTGCAAGCAGACAGGCAGAGAGACACACACTCTCTACCCAAACTCCTCTCAAGCAGCTCGTTCAAACCGGGGGGGGGGGGGGGGGGTGAAAATAGACCTGCAGCACTTCATTCTTTCTCTCTGCTATTATTCCTCACAGTCCAATGTGCGCATGCTAATCAGGGCCGACAGAGTGCCGGGTGCTGTCTGTCTGTCTGTCAGCTGTATCACCACATGCTGACCGACTGGGCTGGCATCAGACCTAGAGGTGTGAAATGAGCCCACTGGGGGCTATAGTCTGGCTGCAGCGCTAGTAAAACAGCTCCGGACATCATGAGAGGAAGTAAAAGGGATGGGGAAGGGGGGGGGGGTCGGAGGAGGAAGCAGCAGACGATATATAAAAGATTGTGAGGGAGAGAACAAAGGAGAGAGGTGGCGAAAGAAAGAAGTGAACTCATGTGAAGAATGTGTGTGAGAGAGTGAAGGAAGGGAGGAAGATGGATAGAGAGAGAGGGCGAGAGATGGAGAGACATGGCTCATCTGCTTCTGCTTTCAGGCCGCGCCGAGATTGCAGGATTTCCTGGATCAGCCAACTGTGGAAGTGAATTTTTCCCCTGCTTGTCTCCTCTCACTCTCTCTCGCTCTTCCTCTCGCACTTTCATCCTCTCCTACATCTCCTCCCGCCCTCCCTCCCATCTCTTCCCTGTCACTGAGCGATGGATTAAACCCCCATTTCTTTTCCAGTGCTGTTTTGATATCAGATTATAGTCCCTTATCCTCTTTCTGTGGTACCTGTATGTCTTCTTACACCTACATGCCTCTCCATCCTCTCTTTATCCCCTGTTTTTTTTTCTTTCCATTTGGAGCCTTTTTGAGATCGAATACATGTTCTACTTTAAAGGCTTGATGGGTGCATGAAGATATGTTGTAAGACATACATTTGTAGAAAACGTAACGATGGGGGACACTGTAACCTTTGAGATACTCGCTCTTTAATAAAAGGAATGAAAAAAGGGATCTTGATTTGGTGCTAAGGGTCAGTTGAATGTATAGATTAGCCTCAGATATGTCCAGCTCTCTATCCAAAACAACTGAAGGTGTGATCCTAGCAGTAAAGTGCATTGATTCTAAAGATAATAGGAAAAGTATTTTGTCTCATCCAATTTTCTCATCATGATTTCTTTGGCATTCAAAGCCTCTCATTTATTGTTTTCGAGTGTGTTTCTGCAAATTTGCTGGACGTCTAGTGACTTGATGAGTGTCTTTACATGTCCTCTCTAAGAATGGACAAACTATGTTTAAATAGTAACATTTATTTATTGATATGTAAAATATCGTCTGTAATCCAGTGTAATTCCTGATTATGTGAAGAGAGTCTGGCCTACATACTGAACATAGAACTCCAAGCTAAGATTATATAGTGATATCACTTAATTAACATTTTTTGGTTTCATAATTATATGGATTGGAAACCTGGTTTTCTCATATGATAAGATTTTTAGTATTCATCAAATTTGGGTAAATGCCTGCACATTTTTTCAGATTTTGCCAACTCAGCCAATTTCTGCAACTTCCATGCATATTGAACCTATTTTTAACTGGACATCTACGTCAATGTTGATCACTTTTTGATATTCAAAATATTGACCCCCTTAGAAATGATGTTTAGATTTTTTCTCAGTTTTTATCAGTTGGATCGCCTTCAAATGGGCATGTGCGTTGCGAAATCAAGTTTGTCATGGCAATTTACCTGAGCTTCATTCATTTTTTTACACGTCATTTGGCATCAACCTGAACAAAAAAAAAGGTTTTATGTTTTTTTTTTTTTTTTTTTTAAATAAAATTATTGCACCTTGCCTTCCACCTTTTTCAAAAACCTAATGCCGATTCAGACATTTTAGTTCCCCTGAATTCACAGATAGAAGCCTATGAAATCCTGGAGGGACTGCTCGCTGATATCCGGACCATTCTGCATGAAATCCATCAGTCAAGCTCCATTAGAGGATGCAGCCTTGGTAAAAAAAAAAAAAAAACTCAAAAACTCTCCACCTTCTTCTCTGAGAGTGAGGGCGTCAGACAGGACTGAATGACATTATCCTGGCCTTTTCCCTGTACAATCAGTAATTTACTGCAAGTTACCCAGTGTCATTTCTTCAGCTTATGACACTTGTACATTTAGGAGGTGTAGGTCCCAGCCCAGCATTAAGGGAATTAAGGTCAGTGCCTTCGACCCTAACCCTTAAAGACAATGCCTGAAGCCCTGCTGATACCAAACAGGTTTGGACAGAAGTAAAAGAGTTGCAGAGAGAATGCCGCCCTCTTCAAGAAAGTGAAATGCTTCTGAGTCAAAATGTTGTAGTGGGAGCTAGCCCAAGTGCCTGCTGGGTAAGGCTGTAAATTGGTGACAATATGTGGCTATCTGTCAAAAACCGTTTGCCAGCTCCTCTCAAAGATAACAGTTTGGCAGGCTTCCTCCATCCATCTCGCTCTTCTTCTGGACGGATGGACAGCAGATTAGGCCAGCCTCCACAGCAGCATGTCATACCCCATCCTGCGCTAAGTGACCTATGATTAATTGCACATTATTAACTTAACTGAGATTGTTCTCCAGATACGTAGGCGTCGATAATGTCTGAATCCTCTTTAATAGGCCACTTCTGACAGTATTCATAATGTACCATTTGCACTGATCCCTCCCTAATGTATCCTTGCTTTGTGAAAATCTCACTAATTTAGGGGTTGGGGGAAATGAGCCAGAGGGAACGATAGAGTTGGAAAGGGGTGATTCTCTCTCTGGTTAGTCAGCCCAGGGGCACAAGTGGATGTCTTCAGGGAAGGTGAAAAAAGAAAAGTTTGTTCATGTGTGAATCCCTTGTTCTGGGATTTTCCTCGGAGGAACGTTGTTTTTTTTGTAGCCAAGGAACCTGTCTTTTCAGATGACATAGAAATGACATTCAAAGATGTATTCATAGTTTACTGAAACACATATTGCCTTTTGTGCACTGTTTACTTTTCTGGTAATCAGGTGTTAATTCTGTCAATGACTTAAGGCAATGGTTCTCAAACCTTACCCTTTAATTTGCCCCCATCCCTAACTGTACGGACTGACACAGACACTCACCATTTACACTGAAATACACAATCAGACACACCCTAAGCTAACAAACTCCTATATCTTCTACCTTAAATGTCTTTATTTGAAATATTGTCTGCAAAAAAACGAAACAATTGAAACCTAAGTGTGTGACATAGAACTGAAAAAAACTAACAAGCGACTTTTACAGAGGAAACATTTAAAAGCGACACAGCAAAATTCATCTTACAAGTTATTTAACATGTAACATATTTATAGCTTTCTACAGAACTTCCGACTCTGTGACGTCTCCAAGTCGTCTGTACTTAGTCGGCTTCATTCTGTCAGAATTTAATAATTTGAGGCACAGCACACACTGTGGTCTCTCTTCATTAGTCTCTGTTGTACTGGCTAGTTTTGGAATGACTGACTTCACAAATCAAGCATGTTACTGACAATAAACTTTACAAATCAGCTGTCCTCTACTACCACTACTGCTCATGTTAATGAGCAATTGATGCTTGTTTGTTAGATTTTGTCTACTTGCTTGGCAATGGCGACTACAGATCTTGTTTCACCTTCCCAGTGCACAACTTTCCACTCTCCAACCTCTAACCCCTCCAAAAAACCACAGACACCACCCAGTCTGAATCCATAAAATCTAAATCTCAGTGTCTACATAAGACTGAAAAGTCCCCACATACTCCGCTAACACATCAACCCACCCTAAACATATTTGCTTTCCCCTCTGTCCACAGGTAGCTCTCTAATCCCACTTCCCTCTCTGTCAGGTGTGTGTGAGTTAGTGTGTCTCTGAATACGTGTGTGTTTATGTGTGAGGTGAAACGCAGCAGGGTTTATATTCTGTCTCTGTGTGATGGGGTGCAAACAAAGGTGGGACCACGCGTCCCCAGCCTGCGCTACAGCAGGACTGTAAATGCTCTGCCCTCGCTGCTTGCCGGCCTACCTGTGTTGGTGAATCCCTCTGCTTTCACCAATTAAGACCCAGGAGACAGTTACTGCTCTTCTACAGTCTGCTGGTGTTTACCAAAAGAGATAATGAGAGAGAGAGGGAGAAAACATATTGCTACGTTGTACAGCAACTGTGGCACAATATGCCCGAGCTGACGTTTATGACTGTTTAGATAGCCATAACCACAGCAGGCGGCGGTGGTAATAATGCTGTGTAGACATTAGCCCAGGTGGGAATATGTCAGCGTTGCGTTGCCACCGCACAAATTGCCACTTCTGTTGTTGAGTAATTAATGCTTAATTAGGATGCTTGCTTCAATCAGCTGCAAGGTCGTTAAGCGAGGTGTTGCACGCGCCATAAACAAATGTTGCCTTTACCAATGCAAATCATGCTGTCAGGTTTTTTTTTTTTCTTCCCCTGCGCCCTCTTTTTGTCCTTGTTCCGCCAAGCATACGGAGTAGGCATGCCAAGGCATCCATCTTGGAGCAGGATGTGGGTACTAAAAAGGATGGAACAAGGTTCCTCTCGTGCTGCTTTGCAATGCTGCTGAGTTTCTATGTCGTCTTTTTGCCCTTCTCTCTTTTTTTTTTCCCTATGTGCTATATTATGTCTCTGGGTTGTTATGTGGAGATGAATCCTCTGTGCCACTGTGCTGTCACACTCCAACCTATGGAAGGAAGCTGGGAGGGAGGAGGAGGAGGGATGGATTGGATGGGGGGGGTGGGGGGTACAGTTAGTGGAGTAAAGGGTGTGTGTGTGTGTGTGTGTGTGTGTGTGTGTGTGTGTGTGTGTGTATAAGGAGGTACAGCTTAGTTGGGGGAGGAGAGGCAGAGAGGAGGGGAGAGCATGCAGCGTGCAGCTGGTGGAGGCAGAGATGAGCGGAGGCGTGAAATTGGCACTGCTCCGTCCACCACCCACAACCCCCACTTCAAGATCAACCTAGCCCCTGCTTGCCCCCTCCGCTTTGTTGCGATGCGGATGAGACCCTGTCTGCACAGAACTTAAATTCACGCATATGTGTGTATGTCTGCACCCCAAGGTGCTACATATGACTCCAGTCTGATGTGTTGTTCCCAAGTGACGTGTACTCTCACTCCCTCCTCTTAAATGCATCCCACCATACCCACCCTCGCACACGCAAGCATACTTCACCCCACCCTCCCTACCCCCCCTCCTCATAACTCACCTTAATTGTATTTGGTAGGTGGTGCTCAGACGTAGAGTGCATGGTGAATTGATGTGGAGACCATGAGGGAGCAGTGATGATGGGAGTGAGGGCAAGGTGCTGCAAGGAGGGGAAAGGTGGACCCCCCCCCCCCTTAAAAAACATATTCAACACACTCCAAAAACATGCTCAACCTCAGCATGCATGAAAAAACCCTGATTGATATACAGTAATTCAGACACTCGAGCAATTAAGGTGGAACATGCACAAAAACACACAGACACATGTAAAGCACCTTCACATTTGACTTACATGTACATAAATGATTAGTTGTAAGAATGCATCGTAAAGTAGTGCATGTAGGAGTTATTGCTTCTCCTTTATTCAACCTTTTCCTGGTTGATTGTGAATGCTGGGTACTTTGACATATCTCAGTCTGGACTATATACGATGTTGTACGCACAAGGATGCATGCTTTATATACTGCCAATGTTCTTTCATAAACATCCACAGTCACACTTCCTCGCATGTGTCCCTTCCAGTCTTGTTAATCAGTGTCATGGTAAATCAGGAGGCCTGGGGTGTGAGGTTGGTGGGGGGGGGGGCGTAATAAGCTCATCGGGCCAGGGCTGAGGTTTCCCTCTGCTGCTGTGCTGAATGGTCTCAGGTAATTAAAGCTGCAGACACAACTGTGCTGTCCAGCTCCTTGCGAGTCCTCCTTTGTTAATCCATTAGCGACTAACCTGGACAACATGGTGTCAGTCTGACACACACACACACACACACACCAAAGAGAGAGTCAATATGACTCTAATCAACTGTGCTGGGAGCCTATTGGAGGAGCCCTTATGTGGTATTTATCTGAACATGTCCAAGGGAAGAAGATGAAAAGAGACGGGAAACAACAAGAAATGGTTTCATGATTGGACTTGATATGTGTAGATCATCAGAGAACGTTTGAGGGGACACAAGTAGTTTCCATCATCCTGTTCGTTAAAAAGAAAAAAAAAAAAAGCATCATATGCACACTTTAGTTTGTTATACTTATGGTTAAAGAAGCATACGGGAAATCATTGGTTAACATTAAAGCTGCTCCAGTGAAGTCTCACGTCTTGTGGCACCTTTTCGCTCGTTGTTTTGGTTCCACATATCTATTATTATAAGTTTATTCCTCACCATTTTCACACACCTTACTTGATCTGAGACTCATGATTTTACAAAAACAGGTGGATGGAAAGATAACACAATATTTTCCAGGATAATTAGATATATCTTTCACCATGTAGGCTAAAAGCTGATTTAAAAAACACATCCTAATAGTTAGAAAACATGTCTATAGTCGGTGTGTAAAATGTTATAAATGTATGTAACTGTATAAAGTAGCAGTCTAAGGTTACATGTGTATACAGTACTTCATATCTGTACCTGTTCATATGGCAGTTTATGGGAAATATTGTTGATATGCCTTCTAGTTTTTTTCCAATAATAAATGGAAGTTTCCAGGTTCAGCTGGGATTTTGTGGACAAGGTGTTGAATGTGTTGCTATCATACATGGGATGGTAATGAGAAGCCAATAGACTTTTCATTGCAGCCTCCAGCAGCAGTGCAGAATAAGAGCTAACCTCTCCATTGTTATCTCTTCTGCCTCCTCTTTTATCCTTCCTTTAGTGGTCAAGAGAAGGAAGCAATTCCAGCCAGGTCCTACTTCACACCTTCAATTTGTCTTTTGCTGCTCCCACTCCTGCCCTCCCCCTCTCCTCCCTTTCCATTCTCCACTGCCCCCCCCCCTCCCTCTGCATGTCTCCTTTTCTCCATCCATCTTTCTGTCTGTATGTGTCACTCGCCCTCTCCCTCTCTCTCTCTCTCTCTCTCTCTCCTGGTGCAAGGTGATGGAGGCAGGGTGTGTGTGGGTCTCAGAGAGCACGCCTCAGGGATTATACAGCCCGCTCGC
This sequence comes from Labrus bergylta, assembly GCF_963930695.1. Lineage (NCBI taxonomy): Eukaryota > Metazoa > Chordata > Actinopteri > Labriformes > Labridae > Labrus > Labrus bergylta. The sequence continues at coordinate 28,092,345 of NC_089195.1, forward strand.
ATGAAAGATTCATGATGCTCAGTAGTGTGTGTTTGTGTGTGTGTGTGTGTGTGTGTGTGTGTGTGTGTGTGTGTGTCTCATGCTCAGGCACTGACTGGAAAAAGGGAACAGGCAGAGACAGAGAAAAAAGGAAAGAGGCTGGGGGGTGTGTGTGTGTGTGTGTGTGTGTGTGTGTGTGGTGGGGGGGTGTTGCAGGGTACAGAGTGTGAGACAAATCTACGTTGCACAGCATGGCTAACTCTCCAGGCTGCGATTATTACAGGCTTCTTTGCTCACACTTTCAAACACCATCTCGGTAAGGCATTGCTTACCGAAATTATCCCAAAAAAAAAAAAAAAAAAGTAGAACATAAATGTCATCGTTGACGCTTTCTATTGAAAGCACTTTTCATTTTTCAGATGTTTTTGGATTTCTTTTTCAGATAAATTGAAGCTCAGAAGCCAGGAAATTGGAAATAATCTGTACATTTGAATTGTGAAAAATCAAGATGTTTGTGTGTCATGTAGAGATTTCTAAATCCACAGTCATCTCAGTGTTAACTACTGGACAGTGGTTTGGGATTACTGTATTTACAACTGCTTAGTGTTTGTATCTAAATGTTAATCCTCTCATGCCCAATACCTGTGCATTGTGTTGAATTTCTGATTAGAAGTGAGGACTAGCTTTCCAGCATAGCCGCCTGCTGCTCCATCACAGTTTGAACACTGTGATTGGTAACACCTGCCGCTAGCAGGAGTCGCTAACTAAACGAAGGAGCAGCAGCTGTAATAGCCTAAATGTATAAAATAATGTCCCACCATAAATCTAGCATACTTAACATGCCCACAGTGAACATAATGCTCCCTGATAATTACAGAAAAAGTGATTTGGTTTTCTGGAGCAACGTTTTAGTAAAAAGCAGGCGGTCACTGGAGAGAAGACATGACGAGAATAGATCAATGTGGAAATACCAAACTAATCAAAAGAGAGTATGATGCTTTCATATTAATGCTCCATGTAGTTTGACTTATTCCTAATAGTCTATGGTCATGCGCTGGTTGCAGGGTGTAGACGTCATCACCGTCCATCGCTTGCTTGCTTTTTTACCTGAATATTTCCTGCTGCTTTCTGTCATCAGATCGCTCCGGACCTAAAGCAGAAATGTAACACTTAACAGTTCACCCTGAAAATGTCAGGAGTTTTGTGCATATGTGAAAGCACGTATAAGGAGAGATGTGTTTTCTAATGGAGAAAAGTTGGTCACAACACGATAAACAATTATACAAAATAAATGACCTCTTGGTTTGTCAGTCATTGTTCTCAGACTTGTTCCTATACTCTGTGTACATGTGACCAAAATAAAGATGTAAATATTAATGGACGAAGCCTGAGTGACGTCAGCCGGCTGTTCCTGCAGGGGGCTCCGGAGGCTCATCAGCAGCAGCCGCCATGCTGGAAATCCTGTCTTAACCTAACTTTCAGTCAACCTAACGACAGGCTGAGCGATGGATAAGAGGCGGGGTTTAAGCCTTTTTACAAACCGTTACATCGCGCCCAACTGTCAATCATGTCAGCTACACGCCTGACTGGATAACACGTATCGTTGTGGATAACGCGCATCACAGTGTGTGCCAGTGATGACAATAACTAACCAGAACTTTTTTGTACCAGGCTGTAAACATTTATGCTGTAAAAACTGCCCGTCATGTTCATGTGACTTCTGTTGTTCCTGGAGCCTGGACTGCAGGATTCTACACTTCCACATTGGCTTCATCTTTCAAGACCGGAGGTTGCTGCTCGGTCCTGACTCATTGTTATACAATTATTGAATAGCTGGTGCCAAATATCTAAAAAGAACTCCATGCTGATAACATTTCTGTGAGAGTCCGACTCACCACTTCATAATTCCTCACAGTGGCGCCTATGACATGGAAGAAGGTAACATGAACTGAAGTGAATCGACCGAAGAAGTTCACAACCTGATAATAGAAGAACACACATAATTTTGTACTTTTTTGTTGTCAAGGAAGTTTAAAATAATTAATTCAGATGACGATTTTGACATACTTAAATACTTTTCACTTTCTGCTTCTGTTATCTCTCTCAATCTCTCTCTCTCTCTCTCTCTCTCTCTCTCTCTCTCTCTCTCTCTCTCTCTCTCTCTCAATGCTTTCTCTCCCTCTCTTTTTTCTGTCTGTGACTCCCCTCTTGCCAACTCCATGCCAGGAAAGACCGTCTGGCTCAATAAGTAGCATTTGCCACGAGCTTCTCTGCCAGAGGAAGTGTGCCATTGCCAAGTGTCTATTGGTGTAGGACAACTCTATTCATGTGCAGTCACCTTGGCATTTTGTCTGTGAACAGAGGGGAGGAAAGCAGAGTGGTGGCAGTTGCATGTGTGCGTGTTATGTGTATGTGTTTATCTAAACCTCAATGTGTGCTCTATAATAGCTCCACACAGGCCTGTCACCCCCCCCCCCCCCTTTTTCCTCTGTCCAGCGTCTTCAAACACATTACATTATTGCAGCTTTTGATTGCATTTCAGATTAGAGCGTGCTGGTGGAATGAGAGCACAAGAGTCAGATAGAAGGGGATAGAGAGCCAGAAAAAAGGTGGCAGGGAGAAAGAGATGGATGAGGATGAGGGATGAAGAATGTAGGAAGAGAGGAAGGGCAGATCAAGGGGAGACACAAACAGACAGACACACAGACATAGAGGATGAGACAGAAAGAGAGAGAAAAGGGAAAAAACAGAAAAATACAGAAAGACTCTGGGAGAGCGTATTATTCGGCCGTTACCCCCCTCGGCAGCGAATGGAGGAGGCTGAGCACCCACTATTCCAGTGACCTTGGAGGTCAGCTGGAGGAAAGCAGCATAAATCAAACTGACGCCCAGGCTGAGGTGGATGATAGCAGGCAGCAACTCTCAAAACAACCCCTCCCGCACCCCACCGACACACACCCGCCTATCAGCACTACTCACACACATCCCTCCTGCCCTCCTCGCGTAGAGTTTACCTCCACATGGATTTGCATTCCCCTCTACATTCTTGTATTTATTTGTCTTTTTGTCATTCTGTACCTTGCTTTTCAAATATCAACCCCCTATCTTTTTCTTCTTCTTCCTGCACCCGCCTCCACCCATCTCCCCCCCTTTTCTCCTCTTTGTATGCCCTTAACCCTCTCTGGATCTCTGCCTACAAACAGTGAATTAACACATCGCCACCCCTGTGTTAATGGATTTCTAAATACCACCTCTTGCCTGTGGATATGCCACCAACATTTACATTGGATGTGGGATTGAGTTAGTTGCCCTCTGGCCACTTGCAGATGGGTAGACATTGATTTGCTTGTAGTGCTCTTTGCATTTGTGCATATATTTTTTTTTTTGTGGAAATGGCTGATGGGGAGTCGGATTTGAATGTTTTTGCAGAGGTGCGTGATGAGTTACATGTAGCGCTAGACTTGCCCTATACTCACATGCCCTTTTCTCTAATGTTGAAAACACACATAATGCAGATGCAATCATTTCTTTTACATTATTGCACAGGTTCGACCTGCAGTCCAACATATCGGACAGTTTTACTATTCAAGTCATTTTGAAGGGTTTTCAAAAAATCATGCCGTTGTTTTGTCCATGCGTTTGCTCATATCTCGGATGAAGCTGCTACTTCCTCTGTTTTCTACACTTTGAGATCCATGCAGCTACAATAGGACTTCCCGTCTGTGCAATGTCAGCCAGCCAGTGAAAAATAAAGTCAACAAGCTAGTGTGTACATGTGGTACTTTGGTGTGTCAGTCAATACAAGCCAATCAATACACCCAGGGCCCTCACTGAATAAGGTGTGTGTTTTATTGTGTGTGTGACAGGGAGACAGAGTGTGCGTGTGTGTGTGTGTGTGTGTTTAGGTTGGGGGTTGTTAAAGGAGGCTGGGTTAATCCGTGACCGCTCGTCTGCGCTGATGATAGTATTGATCTGGTGAAGATCATCTGAAGGTCAGGATATGTTGTCTCTGTTTGGACCGCCTTGATCTTAATACACTGTCTGTCCTTTCACTGCTGGTATAGAACACTTTATATCGCTTAATTTCTCACAGAAAACATCAAATATCACAGCCGCGGGTCTATAAAGAACACGGCGTCCGACAGAGAAATAAATCCCTGGCTTTACGTGTTTGAAGAAGGAGTTTGAAGATAAGGTTGGCGTTGTATCTTTTGCCAGTGTTTGAGTGAAGGGAGAGTAGAAAAGTCCACATGTGTCATTATTATTATAATCAGCTTTTACAGCAAAAAGAGCACAAAGGCAGGAAAGTGCATCCTGTGATGTTGGCTCTATTTTTTTTTTTTTCTGTGATTGACACCTCTGCTACCTTCCCTCTCTTTGGGTCATTATAATCATTTCAGAATGATGAAACAGAAACTAGGCTTGTTAGTGCTTAATTATTCATTTGAATCCATAAAGGCTATCAATTAAGCTTAAGTGTGCAATAAATCTGATTAACCAGTCAGTTCCCAAAACACCATAAAATCCACGCAGGTCTTATACCCTGGTAATGAGTTTGTGAGTGGGGGAGGGGGGGGGGGGGGGGGGGAGGGGCTAATAAGTGGGGGTGCTCAGCCACAAACACACACTCACGCACTCATACACACTACACAAGCTACTGTTGTGCTTTAAGCAGTGTTTTTTGAAGGGTAGGGGGAGGGTGGGGGGGGGGGGGGGGGGGGGGGTGATAATTTAAGGTATTAGCTATTGGGGATGAAAGATAAGCAGGGCTTAATGTATGCTAATATTAAGGTCTGCAGCGTGTAACAAAATAAAGCGAGGTCATCAGGAAAAGGCGCTGTTGTAATTGATAGATGAATTCATTACAAAAACAATGACTCAGTTCAGAAACACTCATTTACAAGATAAGGCATTTGAAATGAAAATAGGAACGTTAATGTGTTGACAATGAGAGCTGCTACATTCAACCTGCAGTTGCAGTTCGTGCAGTCTGTTTGTGTGCGAGTGTGTGTGTGTGTGTGTGTGTGTGTGTGTGTGTGTGTGTGTGTGTGTGTGTGTGTGTGTGTGTGTGTGTGTGTGTGTGTGTGTGTGTGTGTGTGTGTGTGTGTGTGTGTGTGTGTGTGTGTGATTGGGCGAATATGCCGGCCTCTTTTCCGCCACCGCTGTATCATTCCTCATTATTCTCTTGACACACGCTCTCACTGCCTCTCTGCTTTCCTCCCTTTATTCCAGCCTTCTTCCCCTCTCTCTCTTCCCCCCCCCCCCTTTTGCTGGCCTTTACCTGCTCGCTGGCCTCAGGGGAAATTACCACAGCTCAGAAACGCTGTCCTACTGCACTGCAACGCTCCGCTCTGCCCTGCCTCCCTCCCTCCACACATACAGTGCACACACATGGACACCCACAAATACACACAGGATGCATGCACTCCAAAAAACACCCACATATACACACACAGAGGCTGCATAACCCCATTCCCCTCCACCAACAGTGGCCTTTTACCAGTCACTGCAAATACTGTTTCTCCTTTCTATTGTCCTCCATTATATATGATATGACTCTATGGAGGCACAGCAATACATGGAGGATAGACGCATTTTGTTTTCAAGGTCTGCACTGTATTTATATGCAGTGAATAGGCTTATAATATATGTATTTGCTATTATGGAAAGAATATGTAAAAATAAGTGATCCCATGTTTGTATGTACATGTCTGCATGAGAGCGTGCGAGTGTGCATAAATTACCCTCCCTAACAGCTTTATGTGCCGGACCTCTTTCGTTCAGGGTAATTCACCCTTTAGTCTTAATGAAAGTTAATGAAAAGGATCCCTCCTCCTCCTCTTATGGACTAGCACGCTTTCAGCTTCTGTTTTATCTTGCACTGCAAGGCTGAAGACCTTGGAAATGAGCAATACGGCAGGGTTTTTCCCACTCTTCACCGTTATTAAATGGATAGGCACTTCAACCCCGTCGCTAATCAGAATAAGAAAAAACTCAAAATGAATGTTTCAACTCAATCGCACAGCTAGCACTTCCACATTTTGCCTTTAAGCAGCAGGGCTGGAGGACTTGCTGAGCAACATTTCCTCCTTTTATGTGTCGTCTTGAGATGGTTTCATTCGGCTCCTCTGTCAGAATTATCATCGTGACGGTCCCTTTGCATATGTCAAGTCATGCCTTTGGAAATGTCACTTTGAGCGAAGCAGCAGCAGCTCGCCGTCTGCATTTTGATTACTCACATGCATAAAGTCCAGACTGTAGGAGAGGATGGAGTCTTCATTATCAATACAAAAAAGAAAAAAAAAGTGACACCCCTTACTCATTAGTCATTCTGCATAAGCAAACCGTAAATGTCTTCTTCTACATCACAGAGTCAGGGTCACTGAGGGTTTAATATTTAAGATCTACTTTTTGGACTCGCTGCTTGCATGGAACGTTTGGCTTCCCCTCAGATCATGTTTGTTTGGTTGATTCCACATGGTTAAATGTTAAGAGGATGCATTTAGAGAGGGGCTTTGTGTTGAAGAATACGGCAAAGAAAACAGATTTTGAGAAGAAGAGAATCCTTTGATGATCCTGTAAATTCAGCTGGCGTGTCATAAACTATGGAATATATTTTGACTGCTCGAGCAAAAATATAGCCTGTTGGGATTCTTTTTATGCAATTTGTCTGCTGATGTGTCTGCCTTTTATGAATGTCTGCCATTATTAATGTTTCTGGATGGAGATACGTGCTCTCATGGGAGCCATGTTTAAATGATAAAATGTAACCACAGAGCACATGCATAAAATATGCACAAAGCACTGTAACACAGAAGAGTGTGTGTATTTTGTGATGGTACAATAAAGTGTGTGTGTGTGTGTATGGTACGCAGAAGAATCTGCAGATCGGTGTATGCGCGTGCATTCTTGCGTGCACTTGTGCATGTGTGCGTGTGAGTCTTTGAGCAGACTCCGGCGGCAGGCTTGAAATTAAAACCTTATGCGGAACGCGTCTCATGATTGGACTGGAATTAAAACAAAAGGCAGAGGAGCAGACTGGAAATATGAAGAGAGGAGAGGAGAAAAGAGGAGAGGCGGTGGTGTGTGTGTGTGTGTGTGTGTGCGTGTGTGTGTTGGGGGGGGATTATCTGAGAAAGAAGGGAGAGAGTGAATCCCTCTGCTGCAGTCCTACAGCTTGTGTCTGGGCTGTTTCTTATCAGAGCGTCAGGCGGGCCTTTCCCATTGGCTCCCTTCTTTCAGCAGTCTGTTTTAAAAGTGAAAGCAATTGGGGAAATGGGCGAGTCTAAGAAACATCTCAGAAGCACTTCAAAGAAAACAGTGAAGCCGTCGGTTGTTGTTTAGGGTTCATGATGACAGATTCATGTCCACAACTCTGATAGATCACCAGAGTGTGCACGCAGGAGCTGAAACCTCGCGTCGTGCACTTTGGTTTGCACGATGTAATAACTAATAGAACTGTTTTTTCAAGTAGGCACATTAGAATAACTCTTACACAAAATGTTCTCATGCAACACAAGTTACTTAAGTGGCATGAAAGTATGAAAATTCCTTCATATGGATTAATGGTCTGTGATCCTCGATGAACTACATCTCCCTTAAGGCGTTCCTGAAGGCATTCCTCTCTGTGCTCTCACCTCCCTTAACCCTGAGTGTGGAACATCTGCTTTCTCCATTCAGTTGGAGCTTGCTATTTTAATAGCTCTGGGCATGTTGCCTTGAAAAGGAGGGGGGGGGGGGGGGAATTGGCCAGGCCCCTGGCTTTTTCATTAGCAGCCCCCCCCCCCCCAGTAGTGTATAGGAGGCCAGAGCTTTGCTGAGAGAGTTCTCACTGGTCAGCCTTCCCCTTTGTGGTCTGCAGCCTTGACCTGTTCCAACCTCACAGAGAGAGGGAGCATGTGTGTGTGTGTGTGTGTGTGTGTGTGTGTGTGTGTGTGTGTGTGTGTGTGTGTGTGTGTGTGTGTGTGTGTGTGTGTGTGTGTGCGTGCGTCTGTGTGTGTGTGTGTGTGTGTGTGTGTGTGTGTGTCTGTGCATAGTCATTTCCATAAGAAAGGAGTGCAGAGAATGGACAGGGGCTGCATTTTCTTTCCCTGAGACGGCTGCAGACGCGGTTCAGGGGGCACAAGGGCGACCTCATCCATCATGTTGAGAATAGCCGGGAATTATGGCCCAATGTTTCTGGCATCATGTGATCAAGAGATTCTTGAAAAAAGGTCATGTTAGGTTTAGGGCCACTTCAGGTAGGCCCTTAAAGAGACATTTGAGTCTGCTGAATAACGTTCATAATGCAAGACTTCCAGATAAGTTTTTGATTCCTCTACCTCTGCTGTATTTTGCACTTTTTGCTCATGAGTCACATGAAGGGTGGTGTCTTGTTTCTGCTCAATGAACTATTACTAAGTATGTTTATTATGTCCAACATTATGTCCAGCATCTGCTCCTTGCAGCATTTAACTTAAACAGTTTGTACTTCTTACTCCCCTGCCTTTAGAAAACTCTAACGTTACATTTTACTTTGAGAGTCAGACTCTTAAATACAGGGTATAAACCAACTTATAAAATCTAATGCTATGATTTATACACCTATGATTTATAAATACTTTTTTGACTTAGGCTAACGACATACAACACTATAATTCTGCTTGCATATCGGTGCACTAATAATGCATAATAACACTCTGAAAGGGGCACACGACTCAAAGTAATTTGATACATCTAATAAATTGAAGTATTGCTGGCTAAATAGCATTATAAAGGCGTGCATTTTACTAGTATAAAAGCATTGCACATGCAGGCACTGCTGCCATAGCTTACTGGTATCCTAAAGCTGCAATAGGCTTGCTTTTATTTTTAATGACCAATGGGGGGCAGCGCAACAAGCTCAGTAACACAGCGGGCCTAATGTGTCTGATAATGATGCTGATGGGAGTGCAATGTTTGAAAAGCACAACAATAAGGGAAAATACTCTAAACAGCGGAAGGTCCACTGACCAGACAAATCTCAAGAAAGACAGAAAAAAAAAAAAAAAATACAGGCAGAGGGCAGACTCTTCGTTTACTCAGTGTGTAGGGAACATGTTGTCAATCTGCCTTCAGAAACATGTCTATATTCCTATAATCATAATAAATGTAGCCTAATGCTTAATAGCATTGTATGCACCATGAATGTATACCTTTCAAAAAAAAAATTGCCTCTAAAACATGAGATGAGATGAGATGAGATTCAACTTTATTGTCATTACACATATACAAGTATAGAGTAACGAAATGAGGTTTGGCATCTCACCAGAAGTGCAAATAAGCAGAAAGTGCAAGAGTCTGTGCTATGTACAGTAATTACAAAATTTACAGATGTAGACTAAAAAAAGTGAATTATTAGGTATATATGGATGGCTGGATTAATGGGATGCTATAAATATAAATAAATGCTATAAATATAAGTGTACTCTTAGGATTATAATATACAGATTAAGGTGCAGTGAGCATGACAATTAAATGTCATATTAGCTCATGTTTGGGTTTCTGAACAATGCAGGCCTATTCCTCCTATAGTCTATAACAGCGTCACATCTGTTTCCTTTTTAAAGCCACAGTATAAGCTGCATGCTTCAGCAATTACCTTAGGAAATATGAGCTTGTCCATCCTCTATGTGTCCGCTTGGAGGTTTGGAGAACGGGGGGGGTGGAGGGGGGACTGGGGGGGTTGAGGGGGGGCTGGTCGTGGGCGGAGTTGGAGTCCGTTGTTTTGGTTGGTCGGGAGTGACGTTTCTGGAGCCACTTCCTTGTCTGGCCGTTCCCTGTGAAGAGGAGGAGGAGGAGAGGGAGAGAGAGAGAGAGAGAGAGAGAGACTGCGGTGTTGTTAGTTTGAACAAAATGGCTGCGAGAGCACTGTCAACGAGAGCTCACTGAACTGAACGCCTACCATGACTGTCCGGATCCTCTCATCAGAATGTATTTCCCCGGAGTCGCTTCTCACTCTGCGTTCGCGGCAGCAGCAGCAGCCAGCCCGTCACTAGTCGTCCAGCTGGCGACCTAAACAAAACAAAACAAAAAAAACATTTTTTTTTTTTTTTTTGTTGCACTTTAGAACAAGTTGGCCGTCGGCTTGATCCCTGTACGCGAGAAAACTCATCGGCGATTTTGAACATAAAGCTGATTTCTTTTTTTCCAACCCGAGGAAAGGTTGAAGACGTGCAACGCCAACCAGCGTGAACGCACGCTTACATTTTTTATTTTTTTTTGCTGCTTTTGAAAGTCATTCTATTCGTGTTTATTTTTGTTTTGTTTTTTTTAATGGTCCCCCCCCTCTCCCCTCCCCGCCCCCTTGTTTATCGTGACGTTTCAACAAACTGTTTCACGGCATTTTTTTTCTATATATATTTTGCTCAAAGCATAAGTAACCGTACTTGCTGTGTGTGTATATATATCAGGCTGAGAAGCCTCTGTTTACCTCGGTATCTTGTCACCACCAAGTCGGCTTATCTGCCAAGTCCGACTTTTTTTTTAACTGCGACTGAGTCTTTGCTCCATCTCTTTACGGGTATCCTCAGAAAAGACACCGAAGAATGCTTTTCTGCTTAACATGTTTTTTCTGCCATGCACCGACTCTTCACTGAAAGCTGCCAAAGCTCTGGTTGACACAAGGTAAGTTTTTTTTTTTTAAAAGGAGCAACCTTTTTTTCTCATTGTGAAAAAAAAAAAATATGAAATGCCATTGCTGATACGTGTTAAGGAAAGTGGACTGAAGCAGGCTATGTTGCTAAATAAAAAGGGGAAAGAACCAGCTAACTTTATCGTATAGGTGTTTTTTTTTTTTTTGGAGCATTTACAGAGTGCATCTTAGTGCAGCTCATTTTACAACTTCTGCGTAAATACTACAGCAAGTAATGTCAAGTGCCACGTAATTAAACACGCATTATCCCGTGTCATTCGTGGTGCCACAATGTCGCTGTTCTTCGTGTTGTATCCTTTGACATTACTTGCGGATGTTACATTAAACAGTGAGACACGATGGTCTGCTTGGCGAGCACCCAAACACCCCTGGTTTTTAAGCAAAAAAAAAAAAGGGGTGGTGGTGGGGGGAGGGGGGTCCCCCTGCAAAATTTAGAGCATAGTAAGCTTAATTCGACTTGAGATATGGATCAGAGGTCCCTCACAAATTTGCTGCAATTTAAAATTCCTGAAAATGTTCATGGCTAAATGCTTAAATTTGAGTGGGCTCGACGTGAAAATGTTGTGAACTTCGGTGTTATATCATCGCTCTTTCATGATTGGCTGAGTGGGCTGGAACACACTCTGTACATGTGAGGGTTTCTTCAGCAGACTGAGGGACCTGGCTTGTCGTTTTTTTTTCCATCCTATGCTTCCTATGTGTTTCTGGGCTATTTAAACACATCCAATACATGTTTATTATTGTGTGGAATGATATTATTGTGGCAGGATGGTATTGTTTGACGAGATGCTTTTTTTTTAATGCTGGACATTTTACCTTTTTTAGTGTTTTTTTTATTTTATTATTTATGTGTGACACTAGGTTTTATCCAGAGAGTGCAGTTTGTTGCCTCTATTTTAGCGTTTGATTCTTTCTGTAGCTGTCTCACATGGTGTATCTTGCACACTTTTTGTCCATTCCACTACACTAATTCCGTGTACATTATTAAAACATAGCCGTCCTGTCTCTCTTCTCTCCTTTCCTTCACCCTCGGCGTGAAAAAAAAAAACAAAAAAAGAAAAAACGGGGGATTCTGATTGAACTGTCGCCTTCCATTGCGTCCCCCCCTTCCTGCATCCTGTCCCCAGGCACTGGAGTATAGCTTTTAATATCTCCTCCGCGTGTCTTAATTGAAGTACATAATTTCCCGTTCAATTTCAAACCCCCTTTTTTTCCTTCCCCCCCTTCTGACATCTCTGTCACCGTTGTCTTATCTCTATCGTCACACACCAGTGAGGTATTGAAATGAAAAAAATGTGCGTGAGCAGCAGTGGCACACGTACATGTGTACATTTGCAGTCGGAGGAGACCGTGTGTGTGTGTGTGTGTGTGTGTGGTGTTTTTGATAAACATTTGTGTTTGTCTCTGCCACCTCCTGGAACGTGAGTGTGTTGTTGTTTTGCAGATGTTGTGTGTTTCGGTCCGATTCAGCCTGTGAATGCACACACGGAATTCCTCTCGTTTTTTTTTGCCATGGGAGTGTGTGACCGTTTATGTCAAGCTCAAAGCCGAGGCAGCCGGTTAATGCCCTGCAGTTGTTAATCAGGTCATGAGCTGCCTCCTGCATGCTTCAGACACCCAGCTGACTCGCAGACACACACACACACACACACACACACACAACACACACACACACACACACACACAGAGCCCTGTTCTTATCCAGGGTCAAGGGTCCTCCCCGCATGCACGCCCATTTTTCCAAAAGGTTTTGGAGCACACAGTGAGGGGGTGGTTGTGAAAAAAAGATGTTGCAGGGGCCCTCTGGTGTGTATGTAGTGAATGGAGGAAAAGAAGGATCTTAAGCATGGTGAGAGAAGGGAGGCTGTTTGGTAGATATATAATAAGTGCTTCACAGTTAGGGCTTAACCTTCCGAGGACGACTGCTTTGGCACCAAGCCTTCACTGCATCTACGTCAGGTGGCTTCTCTGCAGGGCAACTTTTATCGGGGTGTTATGGGGCATTCAATCACCAGCATGCAGGGGATGAACCTTCATGTTAGGATTTGAAATGTTTCCTTAGCTTTGTTATTTTGGGATTAGGTTTTGGGAGCACGAAATAAAACCTCCCTGAATAAGGAATTCTTTGTTATTGCAGTGTTCCAACCACCCACCCCCCCCCCCCCCCCCCCCCCCCAACAAAATAAAGTGTGAATTTCAGTCTCTGCTCCCTCACAACTAATTATATTACTTCTTTTGCCATGTTGGCAGTGCACATGCAGGGAGCCCATAACCTATTTTGGCTCGGGGTCCTACCAGACTGTAGGCTGTTTGATCAGTGTGTATTGTTACAAAACCACAAGGATCTACCCTGGCAGTCAGTCCATCTGCAGTCCCCTATCACTCCAGAGGCAGACTAATTTGTTTAAAAGGAAACCCAAAGCTTGCTTCCCCTCGTCTGACCCTTTAATAGACAAAACATGAACATTAGTCCAGTCATTAGGTTCCTATCACTTGCAGGGTGCCGCTTCAGTCAGGAGGCGTCGACTGTAGAATCAGCTGTAGTCAATCGGATGTTGGCAAAAGTTACTACTCTCTTCCTTTAATTGATGGGTAGCTATTTTAAAGTTAAGGGGGGGGGGGGGGGGGGGGGGGGCAGAATAATGCTCGTCAGGCTGTCAACAAGAAGAGTGTGTATGTGTTTGTATGTGTTATGTGTCGTATCATAAAATAACACCTGAAAGTTCTGAGAATGACTTTCACTGGGAGGGGTTCATGAAACCTGGGTGGGAATGGTTTCATTACGGTTCATCACATGTCTGACACTGATCTGCTTTGGTATGAGACGCTGATCTCGTGTTATGATTGGTCAAGTCTTTTTTTTAAGGGCCCGGTTAAGTTTCAGTCTTGATCATAGGGTAGACATTGGGTGTTTTCTTTATGACCCGCAGTCTTGTATTCAAAGTCAAACAATGCTCCAACTCTTGTTCATTAACTCTTGCATTTGGGCTTTTTATGGAAGAGGTAAACTGAAGAGTCCTGAGATTGTTGAAGAGGAGGATTGGGGTGGTGGTGGTGGTGGTGGTGTTGTTGTATGTGTAACCTCCCCTCCTTCTTGTCCAACTTATGTGCCAGTGGATGCGGCAGGGGCTTAGGGGGCCCACCGGGGGGAAGCTAGGCCCGAATGGAAGCAGGGGGGGATGGGGAAAGCCAAGCTGAAACCAGTGAGCTGCTGCCTGTGAGTCTTGGCAGGGGTCCAGGGGAATGTTCGATGTGCTGAGTTTTAGTGAGGGGGGGGGGGGGGGGGGACATCATTCCTCCCCCTTCTCCATGTTGGCTAATTGGAGAGAAGGAGAGAGGCATCACATGGTAGCTGACAGAATATCCAACCAGGACGTCCAACCTACAGTGTTCCCTTTCTTTGCTGCTCTGAGAAAACATTAGACAGCATTACTCATTATGTAAAAGGACTTAGGCTGTACAGCACTTCCAAATCTCTCAGTTAAGGCTATGTAAATAGCTCTAGCATGTGCTGGGGCTATGGCTTAGGCTAGTAAGCTCAGATCATTTGCTGCAGTCTGGACTGTTTTAGCTCCTTTATGCCAACCGGAGCACAGTCAATGAAGTTCAGGTGTTTACCTTTTGTACTTAAATTGTAATTGCACATTTTTAAGTTGGTTTAACAGAAGTGCTAGTACATAATCAACAAAACAGTTCTTGGGATGTTTGAATCGTTGAATTGTGACCCAGTTGAATTACAAAATGGAATTTATTGTGCGCAGATTAAGCTTTGATAACGGAGAGTGGCACAGCCTAATTCATATTAATTAAGGCGCTGGGTGTCTGAGGATACTGAAGAACTGGAGCAAGTAAGCTGTAAGCTCAGCACATCATATTGCAGCTTCCTTGCCAGTGTTATTACTCTGAAAGACTGTATTAATTTGCACTATCCTCAGTGATAAGGACTGTAGAATTGTCTTGAGCTGTAATGCATATCCGCAGGACATAACTGAATTTATTAAAAGTATAGATCTCGGGAAGATAGATGCTTCGCTCTCAATATTTCAAAGAAACAAAAGCCAGCAAATATCTACTCAGAAAGGAAGCTGTGGACTCTATCTTCCAGTCTTTACTTCACTCATTATGAGTATCCAGTTGGTATTCTCCATCTCCACGATCGTGCCTACAGCTTTACGGAGGAGGCTGTCGCTTACATCTCTCTGTGTCTCACTCGGCCTGGTCTCCATACATCAGTGTAGGTTTTGTTCCCGTAACCGAGCGTGGCAATCATTTTCTCTTCTTCTTTCAGGGTCAATGTTATTGCTTACACTGTTGGCAGCAGGGAATGGATGTTTGACATTGTGTTTGTTCAGGTGTTTGAATGTATAGGGCGGACACACTGTCAAAGTAACCTTGAGGCTTCAGGAGAGTATAGCCCAGCCGATTAACCAAATTGTCTTAACATGCATCTAGGCATTGTGTAAGTATGTGTCCTTTGATTTAGTCTGGCCGTTCTGATTTCAACACTTTGATCATGGCAGTAGAGATAATGTAACTTAATGCAAAAAAAATGTAAGAGAAACATGACTTTCTAGTTTCTAGCCATTGGTACTCGGACACAATGTGTTGTCTTATCTAAAGTTTTCTGGCTGAAGTCCTGCATTTTGTAACTTACCTGTTAATTCATTCATCGAACTGTTCATCTAACCAAAGAATGACTGATGGTGACTGACTGACTGTAATGGTAACCAGAAACATCTAAGAGTACAGGTTGAAACGTAAAGATTAGAAACAAATGTCTTCTGTGTTTGGATGGTCTAAAAAGGTTTATTAACCATCTCGTTTAGAAGTTCTCCATTGGTAAAACATTTGAGTTTCTCCTGCTTAAGGTTAATCATGAGAGGGCAGCCATTGTATTAATGGTAATAGCAGGTCAAAACTATCTGGACCTTTTAGACAGGGACTCACCTGACAGCCTCAAAGCTAAACCGTCAGTGAGCACTTATTTAAAACTTATACATCCAAATAAAGCACAACCACATATTGTCACAAACACAAAGCAAACACAAACACATACACCAACACACTCGGTTTGACAGCTTCTTCTTGACTTCAATAAGCTTGAGCTGTGGTGCTGCTAGGGAGCAGGCCTGCTTGGTCTTGTGCATTGTGCTGTTATCCTTTTTAATGAGCTGCCATCGTGTTAAAGTTTCATATCGACTTGGCAGAGGAAGCCACCAAGACACTGCGAGCTAATTTTCTGGAGGCAAAACCTCAAAGCTGTTATTTATAGCGCAGGTTTGAGTCTTCCGCACTTTCTCAGTCTTTGACTTTCTGCCTCCCTCTTGCATCCCCCTTCATCGTCACTTTCCACCCACCCATTCACCCTCAGTCAGTGCCTCGTCTACAAATTCCTACCACCAAGAATATTTCTGCCACAGCTCATTGAGCAAGTCCACTCCAGTGGCAGTAAACTGTGCTTTGTATTCTCACAAGGCACCTGCTGAACGCACAGAATGCTTACAAACCAAGTGGCCATGAGTCGGTTAGCGTGAAGGATGAAAACACAGACCAAAAAAAGATGTCGTTATTACTGCTTATCAACTGTGGCATTTACAGGCTTGTTTTTCCCGAGCCCTTCAGGTTGGGGCGATCACAAATGCACACCCACACAGGTTTGTGAAAAATGGTTGAGGGTGTGTGGCAAAAGCAGCAGGTTTTGGGGAATTATATCCCCAGGTAAGAGCTGTCCGTGATAATGTTCCATGTAATAAGGCTCAGGAGAGCCCTGTGGCTTCTCTGCTGCCACAGGAATGGATGTTTGGTTGAATGGTAATGTTGGTGGAGTTGATTTACCACATTGTGTTACCACGACATGACCGTATGACTTTATTTCTGCTGAGAGAGGAAAGTCTCTCTTCCCACCCTCCCTTCTCCTCCCATATCTCCACTTCCTCCTCTGAGATAGTTGTGTCTGCACTTGATCTTCAAGCTGTTTCGAGCACATTGTCTTTGCAGCTATTTTGCCTTTCAAGTTTCCTGGGTCTTGGTGTCCCCCCCCCCCCCTTCTTTTCTCCCCATCAGTCTTAACACGAGCAAACCTCTCTTTACTCCCCTTCCCCTATGTCTTATTCTCTTTCGCCCTTGCGTGTTTTGCCCCCCACCCTCCGTTTTCCTCTCTGCATCTCTAGATTCTTGTGATCAAGGAGCACCAATACCTCAGTTCCTCTCTCCTCCCCCCTCCTCGTCTGCCAGCCTCAATAGTGCTCTGTTCATTTTTTTTTTTTTTTTTTGTTTCAGCTCCTCCATTTCTCCAGTGAGAATTCCTTCTGCTTTTTTCCCTCTTCCAGCGTAGTCTCTCTTCTTTCACTCGGTGCCCTGTCTGCTTCTCCGGCGGCTGTCGTTCTTAATTGGTGTTGCTCTGCGTCTGCTTTCATCCTCCGCCTGTTTTCCCCCTTCCTCTCATCCCCCTCCCCGCATCCTCATCGCTCCCTCTCCTCCTCCCACCTCCCTCTCCTCTGCATCCCTGGCAGAAAAAGACAGGCATCAGACAGACTGCCTCCCGCCTGTGTACATCAAGCTTCCCTGTGTGTCTGTGTGTGTTTTGTGTGCCTTGGCTTGTGTGTATGTGCGGCGTTTTTAGACCTTTTCATTCCTGTACAGTGTGTTCCTGTCGTTGTGCCTCTTTCTTATATTGCTTAGCCCTATATTCCAAAGATGAGGAGCAGTTTTCTGCAGCACTGGAAGAGAGGGTAGCACTTCACTATGCCATTTCTTTACAATTTCCCGGTAGGCTCAGTTTGCTGCGATTTTGAAAGTTTCCAGACTCGATGCTTTATTCCTAAGAGAGCTCTCTGAGTCTATGTGGTCAGGATTTTAAATAGGGGATGGAGGAGCGCGTTTGGCCCTATTGTGTTGTATTGCTCAATAATAGATGTGAATGGATGGTAACCTGTCTGTGTGCCAAATCTAGCATCAGATCCGTTTGATATTTGAATACGTGCTGTACTACAGAAAGTCTGAAAATATTGATCAGGTCTGTGAAGCCAACTCACGTTGCTTTGTGTCTAACATTGCTTCCGTTGAACTTACATTAGCTTGACCGCTTGATCAACTCAGTCGACTTCATATTTCAGGATTCAGTACATAACAAAATAGAGGAGTCATTTTTTTCCAACATGCTACTATCTTGCTCAGTTATGCTAATTATTGACCAGCAGACTGAAAGCATCTGTCAGCAAAACACACATTAGTAACTTGGGAGAATACGCAGAAGAGTCTTGAACATGTTGTTGAACAGCTTGCTAGTTATCGGAATACACTATGCAGATAAAACTATTTTAGCTTGAGACCATTGGAACCGTGCTGTAGCTTTTGTTTTGTTGGCGTGCTTTTTATGTTTGTCTCACCCCACAAAAAGATACCAGTGCATTCAATTTTTTTTCTTACAGTGTTATTTCTGGCAGAGTATCAAAGAAGTCCTCTTTAACTCTTTTCATAATCCATTTGATAATCTTGGTCATGTTTTTGTCAGAGGTAAACAGTAACTAGTTCAGCGTGGCTCCACTACGCAGGCTAAGGTGATCTAAGCCATGACATACCGGCCGTGTAGGGCAGCGTACCTCCAAACATGACACGTTTAGCCTAATTGCAGTGTCATACTACCAAGCGAAGGGTAAACTTGATCGTTGCAGGCAGCAGAGTGACACCCCGGGGTCAGTGCTGAGGACGTGCTGGTGTCAGCGGTACTGAGTGCAAGGGTACGAGGCAGGTGAGAATATATGTCAGGGCAGCAGAGGTCAGGAGGGAAGCTAACTTTGGCATTGACTGCGTCAGCTCAAAACACAACTGGCTCCGCTCACGTTTCACGGAACAACTGTTTCTTTTTGTGTGCGTTGAAACATAAAGAAATGAACGGATAGTAACGAGGTCGTAATGCCTAACACTACTTTCTCACTCTTGTTGCTGTTGTAACCACACAACACCGACTACCAGCATGGCCCAATCAGCTGTTGTAGAAAACCCCTTTCACTAGCAACACTTTTTTTTTTTTTTTTTAAATCCTAGCATGTACACATCATAGCAAACAATAGAAAGACACTGTAGCGGTTTGGGTTTGGGTAGGGTGTTGTTGCAGTTGGTAGTCATGTGATACCATCATGCTAAATGGCTAAGAAGGGCTTTATAGGCTCAAATACTGGAAGGGAATGTCTGAAATAAACTACTGCACATGCTACACATACTAATTATCTGAATGAACACACACACACACCTACCCTACATAATTTGAGCGCCTATTTATTACCTTAGGGCGGTCTTCTCCTAGCTGCTGAGATAGCACAATGACACTCACAGAATCCTCTGTATGAAAAATAGCACCGTGTGAGTGAGTGTGTGTGTGTGTGTGTGTGTAAAAGTAAGAGTGTGGGAGAGGAAGGGAGAACATTCAGATGGAGGAGAATTCATGGCAAGGTATCTATTTTGTTTTATTTTATTCTGCTGCCAAGGCCACTCGTCTCGCAGCTTTCTGCGTTCCCTTTATTCCTTCTCTCCTTTTCCACCATAGAGATATTAACAAACCTTTTAGACAGTCTCTGTGAGGCCTCCCCCGCCTCTCTGACTGACAGCTCTCTCCCTCTGCCAGTGGGAAGCATAGTGGGAGGCAGTCCTTTCATTAATCTTCGCTTATGAGCGTTATGATTCATTCATACATTCCAGTTTTGATTCATATCAGGTCCTGTGTAGGCACATGTTTTATTTTATCTTCAGCGTTCTCGTCAGGGACAGTTTGCATTAATCTACATTAGGGCTCCAATTGACGATCGTTATTATCAGGTAATCTGTCAATAAATGTAATAAAATAACTCAAAGTGCATGTCATAAAACAGTAAAAATGTCTGTTCCATAGCTCAGAGCCAAAAGGTATTCCCTTGAGTTTGCTTGTGGTTATTGGAGAATTCATCCATTTCCACTCACTTTCACATTTTTTTAAAGCTTTAACAAGCAAATGTTTGACATTTTAGCTTGAATGACTTTTAAGCCTTGAGCAATAACGCTATATTTTTGTAGTACCTTTTGCATTGTGATATAAGTGAATTGTTTGTGTCCAGCTCTGTGCTGTTGAGTTTGCAGCAAACCCAACTTTTCGCTTGGGAATCAGGGCAGGCTCCTAAAACAAGTCATGCCTTTTTTTTTCTTTTTTCTTTTTCACCAGTTTGAAGCACAATGGCTGATTGTACAAGGCAAGCTCGTGTGTGTATTTGTGTGCTTGTGTACACTTTCAGTCTTTGGAGGATCGCCAGCAAATAGGAAGCGGGCCATTATTTCCGACTGACATGAAGATGATGTATTCGCAGGATTCAGAGAGTTGTATCATTGATTTGATATGATGTAAAGCTGCGTTTATAGATTGGTATCCATTGCACTTAGTGAAGACTAAACACACATTAAGCCTCGATGGCCCTGCCCATGTTTCTAATAGTTTCCAGGAGCTGTCACTACAACTGAGCCAAAAGAAATACAGGCTGAAACGAAACACTCACTCTCCCTGGCTATGGGCCTAGCTATCTTGCTAGTTTGACTCCTGCCCAGTGGAAACAGATCTTTGTAAAGAAAGGCCCTGTGTCTTGTTCTTTAGGTATGTTGGCCTTTACGTTCTCTTCCATTTTGTCCTTTTTAAATCCCTCGCCATTTATTTTCTTTCCATTTCCTGCTGGCGGCTATGAAAGCAGAAGTCCTTTTACACTGGCCTTCAATCTGAATGTTCACTCTCTCTCTCTCTCTCCCTTTATCTTCATCTTTCTTTCAAACTCAGTTTTGTCCTTGAGTGTTTCCTCAGACAAGCCAATATAGTGACAATTAAACATGAACTTTTTAGAACTCTTTATTCACATTATTTTGAAGCATTTAAGCATAATTTTGGGTCCGATACAGTACATGCGTAAAGAGTTAAAAACAAATTGTCTGTGTGTAAGTGAAGGATACCAAAGCATATACTGTCTGCCGGCTGTTCTCCTTCTTGCCTCACTCAAAAACTCTTTCTATTTCCCCGTTTGACAGCTGAGAGACGCTAGCAACAGAAGAAAGAGAACCATTTGATGGAAGAAAAGAAAAAGAAAAAACAAGAAGAAAAGACCAAGACGGAAGTCGCTCAGAAAAAGGTGAATTTTGAAATTGTGCACATGATCACACAACACACTCTTTCAAGTAGCTGTGCTTATCTGGTTTTGCTTTTACTAACTGGCATTGGGATGCCCAGTGGGTGTTTGGATTGGACAGTTAGGTCTTTTGTAAACCTTCTGCTGTTTTTTTTTTTTTTTTTTTAAAGAACTCCTTAGAAACCAATCTCAATCAGCCAACTTCTAGCAAACCAACAATAACTTATTTTGCTGAGTGGAAAACAGTGATGAGCGATGAATCATCTTACTCAGTAACACTGTCCCATTACTGTTGAATAAAGATCGAGGTTTGGTCGCAGCACTCTTGACTTGTCTTCTGATTTAAATGATTGTTAACGCCTTGCTATATTAAATCCATCGCTCTCTGTCTTTCCCTGCAGGCTGCTGATCAGAAACCCAAAGGTAAGTGTCAAAATAAACTTGCACCCTCTCATCCACCTTACTTTCAAGGATTACATTCATAGTGCAGAAACACATTAATAAGCTCTGATTAACACAATCTGACCCACAAAGGCACACACACACAAACACGTATTATATATGCGCTATACACACATGGCATTGAGCGTGTATGCACACGGATGGAAACACAGAGTTTGCACATGCATGCACAATTGTGCCGTTTGACTCTCTGCTCTACAGACACATAGAGCAGAGCAAATACAGTGGAGTCTAATACAGAGTGATGCAGAGTGACGCCTAGTACGCCCGCAGCACCAGGCAGTGAAGCGTGAGGGCAGCCAGACAGCACACTGAGTGTGCGGTGGGTAGGGGGATGGGGGGGTGAGAAGGAGAATAAAAGAAGGGTAGGAAGATCAGCTGTAATGCGGATAGAGTACGACTGAAAGAGCAGTGTCCTCACGTGCCCTTGAAGTTCTTTTACGATGATAAAATAGATTTTGTGTACCGTAGTTGCTGCGTCTGTTTACACCAGTGATTGCCTGTGCCGGGGAAATTGTTTGATTTGTCTAAATGATGCAAGACGTGCAAGCTGGCCAGTGCTAATTATCCCGCAGAGCATCCGTCTTTGTTGTCTTTTCACCTAGTGCAGATTTGACACAGCTCCAGCGTTTACAGTTTGAGATGATGAAACCAATGCACAATGCTTGAAATAGGTTTTTTTTTTTTTTTCTTTTTTCTTCATTGTTAAGGCTTTGTGTTGTATGCTGTAGGTGGCTTCCCCTAAACCCTCAGCGCCTGTGTCTGCACCCTCCCCCAGTTTGAGCAGCAGCCTGGCCATCTGGGCGTTACTGTTAGGCTTTAACAAAGGTCATCACAGATCGCCTTGAACTATGACCCGTCTATTTAATTACCCTCCTTCACTGTGAGCTTGGCCTAATATCCACGTTTCAAAGACACTGCACGAGCTAATCGCTTCTGATTTGAATAAGCCTCCATTGTTTTTTGTGTTTAAGATGGGAAACACTTCTTTTAGAGAAAAAAAAAGTCAGACCTCTTCAGTCTCATTATAATTCATTGAGTTTGTCTGCTATCTGTTTGTATACAACTCTGACAGAGATTCATGTCAGGAATAGACGTCAACGTGTGGAGGCTGCCTTTTACAACCAGTCTTATTTGTTGGGTGCTCTACAGCTTTATTTGAGCAGTCTGGGTTTTAATGCCTTGCTCCACAGCTTGTGTTTGTGTTGGTTAGGATGTAGGACTAAATGCTGCTCTCTATGTGTCTAAAGACTGATGTCTAAAAATGGCTTTTGTTACATGTCGAATTTAAGCCAATGAAAAAACCAAGCAGAAGCTATGAAATGATTGTGTTTGTCAGATGGTTTCAGTCCACAAGGCCCAAAGAATTATTTGAGCATCAAGACTTTGAATCTGGGCCTCTGCATACAGGACTATCTTTTTGTGTTCGTCAGCATACCTCGTGTCATTTAACACTTGCTGAATTGCAGCCCTATTATTACAGCAGGGATTCCTTTTTTTTGGGGGGGGGGTCTGGAAATTCAAGCCATTAGATATTTTTTAAATAACTTATAATAAGTTTAAATTGAATCTTAAATATTTGTTCATGATATTTTTGCCTTTGCGTTGTTGTTTCTTTGCATTGCACTTTGTCATTGTTTCATATCAAATCCAGCACGTCGTATTACAGCCATAACAATGAAAAGCGTATCACGGGGCTAATACTTTCTAAACACAGAGCATGATATCTTTAAGTTGTCCATGCCAAGTGTTACATGCACAAGAGGTTAAAGAAATACTTAGAGTTGGAGGAGATCAATTAAAACCCCATCATGGGAGAAGAGGCCATATAAAGAAGGAGGGAAGAGGAAGAGAAGAAGGGCAGAATAGGAAGTGTTTCGGGGAACTGGTGGGCCAGATTACAGGAGGAAAAAAGAGGGAAAAGGAAGGAAAGAAAGTAATGAAGCAGTGGGCCCTTTAGACAAGTGCCAAAAATGATCGTCGGGAGTCAATGACGGTGCTAATATAGGACAGGACTAATGACATGATCATTTATTTTATGGTATGTTTAATGAGAGATAGAGAGAGAGGCACATAGAATGAGAATCTGATTGTGTAAGTAGTGGGTCCTCATGCAGAAAGAAAGTAGGGGAGGAAAGCGGTCTGTTTGAAGCCTAATCGTTCAGCGAGCCGTCCGGACCTCTGTGAGTTTGCTCATAGCCTCCCATCTGCAATATCGTTTAAAAGGAAGGTGGCACCGAGTGGAAGGAGTTGGGTTTTAACACGTGACACTAAATAATAGAGGTCTGTGTATATGCGTGATGGGGAGAAAATCAGTATGCCGCAGTGATTTGTGTCTTTCCATCCATATCAGTGGATTCAGCCTTCCTTATACACTATCAGAAATTCATAGACACACTACACACGTGCACACCACCTCCCCCATCCTCGTCGTCTTCTTCGCCTCTGCAGGCCTCCTCGGTCCCAGGCATTTCAATTTGTTTGCGGTAATCGATCTCGGGCCCGGCACGTTCATATGTATGAAAATGAGATAAAGCTTCGGTGCGGTAGAATTAACTTCTCTGCCCCCCATTAGGCATGGAGCTTCACTGAACGCAGGGTTGCAGGAGGCAGTGCCCCACACACACACACACACACACACACACACACACACACACACACACACACACACACACACACACAAATAAATATATGGACTGGACCTCTGATGCACGCCCCTCCCTGCCCCCCTCCTGGTCTCCATTACCTCAGAGGGTTGCTGATTATTCACCCCCAGCACACATGCAGCTTCATCACAATTGCTGCCTCGGCTGCAATCACAATCAGTCAGTAGGACTGATACATGTACCTACCAGCCTCAACAGAAAACCTGCACATGCCACGACACAGAAACCTACAGTAACACACGAGCAAAGATTCTGTATCACTCCATCTGTGCATCCCTCAAAAAGCAGCTTGAAAGATATTCAATCTCTTACTGTGTGAGTGAAGCAAATGCTTACATCGTGGAATTGCAAAACAGCAAAGGCAATGATGTACCCACCACGCTTAGCATGGACCTATGCACACAAGTAATGGAAAAAAAATACAGCACAAGCAGGAAGTAACACCAATGCAATTCATGAAACAGGTGGCTACACGCAGGCACGGAAAGCAACAGTAATACCACATTGAGCCCGTCACATTCTGACATCCCGATAATCAGAAACGTCTGCAATCTCCGTTTTTGCTGCTTCTGCACTTCTCACTGCTGAAAAGGTTAGAGAACCAATGTACGCCTGTCACCGCCCTGTCCTTTCACTTTCCTTCTTCTTACCCACGCTTTTTCTTTCTGGCTGTTTTTCATTTCTGCCTCGGTGTGCTCGGCCCCGTCGACCACATCTGTGGAGGAAACACATTTACACGGAGTCACCATGGTGATAACGGCATTATATATATATATTTTTTTTTTTTTACAAAGTGGCACATAAACAGGAGTGTGTCTTATAACTCTGTATTGGATTAATTTGCAGTTTCACATGCTATTAATTGCGTCAACACTTTTGACAGAGGATTTCATGAGTCGCAATCTAATTAGAGGCTAATTTACTTTAGCGTTGGGGCTGCTTTTCTCTTCTGTTAACCACATTTATAAACACTCAATGAATTAATAGTGAATAGCTTGTGAATTACGTCCTGTGGATTTATGACTGCAGAGCATAATTGTTTTTCCTCAACCCCCCGTGTGCTCATTCCGCATGCATATCAAGTGTAGGGATGCAGTGAGAGACAGGGGGCAGAGAGAGAGAGAGAGAGGGGGGGGGGGGGAACAAGGGGCGAACAAACTCAAACAATGCTTCCCTCTCTGTGTATTCTTGTTGCATGATCACTCGCAAGCTGCTGACAAGAGAGGCTGTTCGGTGCATCCTGCCCCTCCCCCCATCATCTTCTCCCCCTCCAACAGTGTGCTGCTTGTTGTCAAATATCGGGCATATTAATAGGATGTAGCTGAGCTGATATGAATGACAGCTTTAGTCTGCGCTATAAGGACGAGGTGTTCACACGTATACGTTTGTGTGTTAGGTTCAAAGGCCTGCGCGCATGTGTGAGTGGATCCTCTCAATCTCCCATCATGCCACTAGCCAACCAGCAGTTACAGGTTTTGAAAGACTAGCATATCATTTAGTTTGTCATGATGTTTTTTCCTATCGTACATAATGTAGGGATTTACAGAACTTTGTACTACTAGGACCTACATGAGAGAACTTTGCATTGGGAACATAATTAAGTGGATGTCTAATTGTGCTCCCTTTGCTTTAATGACCCTGGTCTCCTGGCTAGGAAGGGGGCCCTTTTCTCATTTTGATGTCAGCCTTTAAAAGTTAAAGATACCTTGAATCACGCTGGATAACCATCAAACTCTTAAGACCTCGCAGGCATTCGCTGCATTCAGGCACCGACCTCAGTTACAGGTCAACCACACATTAAAATAATCTGCCACAAGACCTAAAACACTAAATTTGGGTTTCTTAGAGCAACTCGGTCATGATCTGAACCGCCAGGAGAAACACAGCTGAGGTTAGCATCTGACACTATAGATTTTTGAAAAAGGAGCGCTGGCATTGAGAAGGGAGGGGGGGGGGGCACTCATTAAAGAGAGAAGGGTGGAGTAGGCATGGTATGGGAAGAGGTCACAGGAGGCACAGGGGTCACTAGAGGCAAAAGGAGGTGCATTAGGCAACTGTCAGTTTCTATAGCAACAGCCTTTTATAGGAAGGGTGAGGGGTGAGAAATTTAGCCTTTATTTTGTGAGTGAGCGAGGGTTCTTCCGTCTTTCTCGGCTTATACTGACAGATGGGACCTCTCAGAGACACACCCACTTGACCTTCCCTTGTGTGCGTGCATACACTCCTGCACACACATCTGCCTTCTGCGACTTTAAGGTTCCTCTTGATGTGTAAAACAAGTTTCTCATTAATCCGTGCTCCTGCAGGTCCAAGAGCAGAACTTTAAAAACATGTCGTACAGTTTCACACGAGCTTTAAATAACCTCTTTATTTCACTACGTAATGTAATGACATTTTTTAAACATAATGGATAAGTGCCACTCTCTTTCATTACAGTGGCCTCTAATACAGCCATAGTTTCAAGGCACAGAGATTTCCTGTGATTTTACCAAGTGAAAGAGGAAATAGCAGTGATGTCAGCCTGGTGGAGTATAGATTAAAAGTTTTAAACAGTGTATGAGTTACTCCCATGAAAAGGGATGCAGCCTGGGTGCTCTTAAAGTGAGTAAGAAGCTAAGAATCTGCATTTGGAGTGAATTTGTGGAAGGAAATGAGAACAATATTGAAAAGGCTAGGAGCTCAGTCCAAACACTTGCAATTGTTTTTGCCATGTGTGTTTGATCCAACCAGCACCAATCTATTCATGCCTCTGCATGTCATGTATATTGTTTTGATCCTTTAATAATTGGGCAAAACAAAACACTTTCTTATTTCACTTTACTTTCAGCAAGCCATCGGCATGCTTCATTCGTTATGCAAAAAAAAAAACAAGAAAAAGAAAAGATGCACACATTAGTACTCCAACATAAAACCACTTGAATAGCAGTGTGTTTAGAACGGCTGCACGCAGATGTAAACCCACTTTAGAACATGCTGTATTCTTCTTTGCTCTCCTACCTCTTATTGGATTAAGAAATGCACCATTGTGTGGAGCAGATGCCTGTGTGTTGGGGGTCTGTCCCTCCTCCTTCCATAAACATGACTGCATAATAAAGTGGCTCTGCTGCAGACAATAGACAGAAGAGATGTTGGAACCTGCGCTGCCTGGCACAAGGCTCAGGGAACCAATCACAGCTCGTTTCTTTTCATTACAATAACAGACGCCATACCCTTTGCCTTTTTGGTGGATATTTTACTCTTAATCTGATTCCTTTGTGTATTTCCTTTTGCCATGTTTCTCTCTCTCCCCCCCCCCCCCCCTTCATTTTCTCACTTGCTCCTTATTCTTTAAGCCGTTGCTCGTTCTCTCGCTCCGTCTCATTGTGTGTAATTAACCATTTAGTGTGAAGAAGGGCTGTAATTAAAAGTTTGGTGCAAGGTTGCAGAGCGCGCCTCAGCTGGAGGGTATAATGGAATTTACAGTGCACTTGATACAAACGCTTATTTAATTGGCTACTCTTTTCAGCTTCAATTACAGGCATTAAGGTCACCACCACATAACACACTGCTGTGTTTCTCTAGTATGTCTGTGGTTAACTCTGCCTAATGTAAACAGTGAAATTATTCAAAAGTCTTTCTTTCCATCTTTTTGTCCCGTTGTTTTGTTTTCTTATTCAAACAGCGGTTTCCAGTCATTAACACATACAGAGTAAAAGTTTGAGTGTGTCGTTAATTCACAAAAAGCTCTCAATGAGTAGATTTTATAGAACGGGATTAAGTCCAGACGTGACCAATAAGAAGTCGCTTAAAGAAACATCCCCTATTAAACAAACAGCTCCACCCTGTTTCTGCAAAGCTACGAGTCACCCAGTGAAATGCAATGAGCCTGCATCATCATTAATTCACCGCGTGGAGTTCATTGCCTTTCACTGGCGGTGAGTGTAGCCAGCATGCATTTCACTGTCCTCATTTAATCTCTCATAGACATGCTCTCATCTTTGGGATTTCCCCACTTTTTTTTCATTTTCTTCCCCCTGAGAGTCTTCTCTATAAAGCTCCCCCCCCCCCACCACCACCACCCCACCCCACCTTTTCCAAAGCTCTTACTCATTCACCATGGATTAAGAGAAGATCTCTCCTCCTCCAAATAAAAGATGCATCTCAGTAAAAGTATTTGTTCAGATCAGAGGGAAGCTGTATCTCTCATACTATTCTCCTCTCCTTTTTGCATCCTCGCTGTCACACACACTGTGGGTTTCTCTGTTTATACGCGCTCCTTCCCTCTCAGGAGAACATGCAGCCTCACTGTTATACTTGTTAAGATTACACTGTAGATTGCTTTACATTTTCCTGCTGGAGGCTGTAATGAAAGCACATTTATATACTCTGATCACTGTCGCTCCTTTGCATGCAGAGGATAATATACTTGCACAGGTGTGTAACAATGTGGCTCTTAATTTAGCAGTCTGATTGAAGAAAGATATGTCACTGCTTGTGCCAAAGAAATAAGACATGTTCATCTGCAACATAAGGGAGTTGCAGCCTGGATACACCCCTTGTTACTACAGCAACACAAACACAGACTGCATGAAGCAGGGTGTGTATGAGGCATGCTGGAGCTGAGGGACTTGTGTGTCTGTCTTCTGGGCTCATCTGTTCCCTGTGCCAGACTGGCAGCAGAAATAAACAGTGAGCTGACTCCATATGTGTCTTTTGATCTCGTTTTTTTTTTTCCTTTCTGGGATCTGAGATGTCCCAGAAACTCAGGAAGTTCCTTCAGCGACACTCAGTGTATGCACGTTGCAAAGAATTGGCAAACTAGACGGATAACACATGAAAAAGGAATGACTTTGTTGGAGAAGGAAAACTTTTGTGAGATTGATAGAGGCAGAAAGAGCTTTTGTAAGTATGGCACATGGTGATGTTTTATTGTCATATATTTTACTGCGACAAAACGTTTAGTTAATGTAGTCGTCTTAGATTTTTTTTTTCATTCTTGCTTGGCAGTAACTCAAGACATGACTACAGCAGCTGTCACTGAAGTCCAAACGTTTCAACGTAGTTCTTGCAACTTTCAGTACGGGCTTGTACTCATAAATAATTTCTACACAGTGGGCTCTATGTTTGAGCAGTAAGCATCATCCAAAAAAATGCATTCTGGTAATTGTCTTTAGTTTTTGATTTATTTAAAAATTAAAAGAGAAAAGTGGCAAAACAATGTGTCCTATCTAAACAAATAATAAAGATAAGCATTTACAGATTTAGAGGTTTTGAGATTTTGAGTTGGAAGATGGAGGGCTGGAAAGTTGCCTGTAAGAAGACAGAAACAAAACAGGCTAAAAGTGAGTTAAAAAAAAACACAGGCTGGTTAAAGGCCCAGAGAAAAAAAAAAATCACCCAGTGAACACCAGGCTGAGAGAGAGTGAGAGAAAGAGAGATCAAGAGAGGAAGCTGTGAGGTTTTTGGAGCAACCCACTGATGGGGAGGACGGAGAGAAAAAGGGGGCAGGGCAGCATGTTTTCTCCGTCTTGCCATCTGATTGGCCGAGACAGCGTCAGGCAGGCTGAGCTGAATTTAAACAGAAATCTGCGTCACAGGCTGTAGTTCAAAGCCAGCAGCCAGATACTGCTGGATGGGGGCAGGCCTTTTTCTGGAAATGTTTTGGACTATAATCTCATTGGTGGGAGGGGGTGCAAACAACTGTGAAGGTGTCTTTCACATGTACCTGTTGGCATAGATAGAAATGACCGAGACTATAATATTTTGCCCTTAAAAAACGATACATATTAAAGTCTCTTCATTGAGGGGATGTTTTGTTTTCATGTGAATGCATTGAAGTAAATATGAGTTTCCTCCATATCACTGCTGTTTCTGTGTGTCAGCAGGTAAGCAGCCATCTGGATTAGTGTTATGCTCAATGAGAGGGCCTTTGTTTTTGGCCGAGCTTTCAGACTAGCTCTTGGCAGGCACCACAAATACCTCTGTGCTCTGAATTTACTTTAACCTCCGAAGTGGCAGCTTCTGTGTGTCTGTGTGTCTGTGTGTGTGCGCGTGCGAGTGCGCGTGCGTGTGTGCGGTTAGTTGCCAACACTGCAAGTTCCGAATCTCATACTCGTCAGGGTGAAGCTCTAATTCACATATTACATCTTTGCCATCTATTTCCTGCTATTTCATGGCTTAAAAGAAAAGCTCTCACACACACACGCACACACACACACACACACACACACACACACACACACACACACACACCACACACAACCTGTCTTTCTCTGTCTGTCTCTCTGCTCCCCTGAGTGTAGGCAGTCTCAGCTGTTGTGTAGGCCATATCTGTCAAGGGACTATAAAGAAAAACATCAGCTCTGTTCATCATGCGTTCTCCCATGAAACGAGAGACTGTTATTTACTGCAGCTTTTAGGCCATTAGCCATTGGCAACCAGCAGGTAGAGTATAATATGAGCGTGGTTCAGCTTCACAGCTGTAAGTGCATACAGCTACAGACCCACAGACTCTCATCAGCATCCTTTTCACCTTCCCAATAAAACATTTTCACCGTTTAAGGTCAGGGTTTTTTTTTTTTTTTCCCCCCATGTTGCAGCACCCTTGATAGGAATCTTTAGCCAAGCTGATCGGTCAGGTCGCTAGCTGTCCAGGTCCTGCTAATAATAACACCTTTCAGGCTAACACTCAATTAGACGGCTGGCTGGTCACTGCAACCATAGGGAAAGGGTCAGGCGGAGGCCAAAACAGCAGGGAAAGGTGTTTGTGTGCGTGTGTGTAGGAGGAGGGGGGGGGGGGGGGGGGGGTGTAATGAAGAGGAAAGGAGTTGTCTCCATGTGTTTGTGTGTGTCTGTGTTCAGTCAGCAGAAAAAATATGACCTTTTCATGCAGTACGTCTGGGCCTGTAACATATGTTCAACAAAAGGTTGCATGAAGCAGTTCACTTAAAGGGATAGTACATCCCTGTGCGGACAACAGATTCGTACAATGTCGTGTGCTAAATTACATTTCTGGAGAATGCATGATCATGTTTTTAACATGTCTGCCTCTTTAATATTATTGGATTTTTATTTGATTTTTCCTGTCAATCTCAAACCGGTTTGTATTTGATGTGCTGTCACCAGATGTGCAGATCATGTGGTAATACTGTGACATGTTAAAAAAACACAATGAGAAAGATGGAATTGATTAAACTAAACTGATGCTTAAATGAACGTCACTGTTAAGAGACAGGCAGAGCCATCCCAGGATCATTTCTCTTTTATGCAGGACTCATAGTAAGCTAACCGAGACATTAATACCTTGCTCCTTGCATGTGTCTTTCTGTCTGGGTGTGCCTGTGTCCATCCAGTGCCAGAGTCTGCTCCCATTAAGCCCAGTCTCGGCCCACCCCACCACCTTCACCCCGCCAGCCCTACGCTGCCCCACTCCTCCTCCTCCTCCTCCTCCTCTTCTTCTGGCAATGGCAAGCGTGCCTCCTGCAGTAGCCAACTCCCGACTCAGACTCCCCTCAGCAGCAGTGCCAGTTGTCCTCTGCCAGTGCTCGCTACCCCGCCCAGAGAGGTGCCCCCGCGCTTCCGCCAGCAGGAGCACAAGCAGCTACTGAAGAGAGGCCAGCCACTGCCTGCAGGAGCCCTCTGCGCTCTCACCCTCTCCTCCTCCTCTTCCTCCTCCTCCTCTTCGCCCTCATCATCTTACTCTTCTACTTCTACTACAACTACCAGCAGCACTACCCCAAAATCTGCCACGTCCACTGAAGGCAAACGCCACCAAGGTTTGTGTCAAAACAGTATTTTTTTTTTTTTTTTTTGTGTGTGTGTGGTGGCCTTGTGCAGTGTTTCATCCTTGGCAGTTTTTTTTTTTTTAATTTTGCATGGGCTGCATGTAGTGACATTTCACTTGATGAGCTTAGGAACTCCAACTTTCTGCTTGAACCGTTTTAATCTAGCTTTGATTCAGATTTCACAACATTTTTCTGAGACATCTGCAACATGTTTAGAATTCTAAATAGGTTTCTAAGGAATTCCTCGTTTAGTTTTAATTGGCTTGCATTGGGTTTGCCTTGGCACTGACGCAGTGGTATGCAAAGAAGCAATGACATATTCACTGCGTTGAGGGTGCAATACATTACAGTGATTCAGATTGTAATGCAACGGCACACCTATGAGATAAGACTTTTAAACGATGTGGTTAGGCAAATGAGATCCAGATAAAGATTTCAAACCCCATCTCTGACGTATCCAAGCTGCTTTGCAAATAGCTGTTGCTTCTACTTTTGGTTTTACTTTCTTTGGCCTTCTAAAAATCATCTCATAGCTCAGTTATTTGAGTAGGTTTTTGTGTTTTAGTGTGTCTGTCCGCTGCTTATTATACTGACAATAAAAAAACACAATTATTTCATAACCTTGAAACATTTTGGTTAATGTTTTACCTTAGTAAGAGGAACATTACTCAGTTTTGTACAAGTCTGCATTCTCTTTTCTCAGCTTAAAAGACCACAAACACACACACACACCCACACACTGTCACACTGGTGTAGCCAGCGGTTGCATTTTAATGAACTCACTGGTGACCCAGAAGATCACTAATACTGAACATGCCTAAAGGTGCTCATCGTGCTGCCGCTTCTGTGTATTTATATGCAACAAACCTGTTGTTAAGGATAGACTGGACAGCTTTATTTCTCTTAGCTCACAGACATTAAGGGGATTCTTTTTAAAATGTGTACGCAAATGTTTTTTTTTATTTTATGAAAATTATTTTCCTCCATATTTCAGCTTTTTTGTTAGCCTAACTACATTGTTGTGATCATCTCAAGGTGTTTCCCTTTTTTTTCTGCATCTAAAGCAAAGAAAGCCATCTGCTTATCATACACACGGACACACAAATGGCAGCTTGTCAGATCCTGTTTAAAACACACTACACTTTGGAGACATACTGTTTTTTTTTTTATATATATATACATATCTTTGAGCAGGTGCCAGGAGGAAAAATTAGCTCACATCTTTGTTAAATCTTCCTCCGTCTCTCTGTTCTACTCTCTCTTGTTTCATCACTGCTCCTCAGTGCTGCCTTTCTTTACACACTCAGCATTTTGCTGGGAGAGCACCGGGCACTCGGTAAACAAATCTGCACAAGCTGTGGTGTGTGGCCTGCTAGACGGCAAACTAAAGACCTCTGCTTCACAGGGGCAACTGATGCTAGACTTTCTGTATTTCAACACATTCCACCAATTAGAGCATCAAGCAAAAGTGCAAAGCAAGTCGATGAAATCGGATTTACTATGCATAAACTCACATCATTTTGTTGGGCTGTTTAAATCTCTAGGCATGCTGTGAATAAGTCTTGCTTTTCATTCAGAATTTAACAAACTACATATGCATTTGTTTTAACCATGATATCATGGATTTTATTTTATTGTTTATTAGTAAAGAAGCCTTGTTAGTGCAGAGTTTTCTCAGCCATGGGATTGGATCTGAATTTGGCTGCAGGCACTCACTCAGGAGAAACAATACCTCAAAGCCTTTCCATGTAAAAGAATATATTTCTTCTTTTGGCTTCAGACACGATCAGCTCCTCAGATTGGGTGTATTAACCCATAATGTCCTTATTATCGTCCTTGTGCTGCATTGGTTTTCATGTTCGGCCTTTTCCTCGCCCTGATTTTCCCAGGGGCCTCCCAGTACAACACAGCCTGTGGCAAAGCTAGCTGTTGGCTGGGTTTCTATCCCCTTCTCTTTTCATTTGTTCCCGAGGACTTCCCCTTCACAGCCTGTTCTTTTCTGACTGTTCAGCCAATAGCCTCGAGCTAGCTGCCCTGTTGTTGCAGTGACTCTGGAATACATCATTCAGAGAGTAAATCGTAAATGGAATTGGATTTAAAAAGCCCTTTTCAAGTTTTCTGACCAGTCAAAGCACTTTTACACTACATGTTACATTCCCCCATTCACAACAATGACAGTAGCTGCTAGTATAGGGCTCAGCCGTGTGTTTCTGAAATAAAAATCCCATTCATTTTCTCCGTAGTGTATTTCTGTTATTATTTCACAACCACCCAAGGAAGACTTGGACCATGAGCTACCCGTGTTTTTATTTTATCATTCTCTTGGTTTATTTGCATAATCGGGGGAAAGAAGTACACTACCCATACCCACGATCATAGCGTCCCAGCGACGTCTCTGATTGGTGGCTCTCGCTGTTGCCATGGTCACGTTTCCCGCCACCAAGCGCCTTATGCTTACTGATAGTTCCTCTAGAAGGCTAGCTAGTAAGGTCGCTAACACAGATTGAACCGTGACATGCTGCAGTGAATGTAATTTTAAATACTCTCACAGCACAAACTACAAGATATTACAACAGCAGTATTAACAGTATAAACTCTATAACATTGACACAAGTTACGGTATCGTTCACATTGGATTGCGGGATGCGTAGTGTCTTTGACTCCAGAAAAAAATTACACAGTTTTGTATAAAGTACACAGTCTTGTACCGTTGCCTTTTTCTCCATTTTCTGATCGTTCTTTGTTTGCCAGATCGAATGTTTGATTTTCTCGAAAAATGGTTGTCTTGGTAACACACTTCAATCTCTTACTGTAAGGACTTTTTTTTTAAATGTGAAATTGAGGATCTGAATCTGGAAATGTACTTCCAGAGCTGCCAAAAAAGTGGGCGGTCACTGTTGAGCTGTATTCCATTCACAGAGTAGACATTATGGGTAGACTAACTCTGCCAATGCCTTTGCTTTCTTTGTACCTCACTATAAACCTCACCATTTTCTCCTCGAAGACCTTAACAAAACGTACGAAACCCATGATACCACACGTGCAGTGGTCTTGAACACAGGATTATGGAGGAATTTTTAGTAGAAAAAGAGTTCCAACAGAACGCCTATTTGCCAAACTACACACTTTGCAGCTTAAGCAAGAATTTCAGCCAACCCAACCATGTTAACACAGTACATAGAATTATTTTTTATCCTCTAGTCAAGAGCTAGCTACATCATTGTCATAGCTAGGATGATATTATAGCTTTTGCTAAACCCAAATGTATGCAACTTTTCCCGTGCCTTTGTTTTATTTTTCCTGTCGGTAAGTGAAGACTAAGTTTTCCTCCGCGGGGTTACTGCGAGTAAGGAATGAACTCTGTTTTAAGGACACACTTCTGACCCTGCTGTTGAGGTTGCGGTGGCCCAGAGGGATGTGATGATGTGATTGTATCTTCCGTTAGACTTTGGTGCACATGCAAACACATGCACATAGATGTGCTGTGCAGCAGTAAGGAACACACGAGCCTGACCTAGTTGTGTCCTTTCAGATCTGTGTCTGCCTTGCAGGCCAGCTGGCTCAGAGTTTAAAGGGAAAACACACACACACACACACACACACACACACACACACACACACACACAGAGACACACAAACATTTTATTCTATAAGCCAGCAGTGTTGGTAGATGTCCTCAGGAGGTTAAATGCAAATGACATACTTATTTTTGGTTACTTTGCATATATTTGTAAAAGGAATTTTATTTTTCAGAGATTTTATTTAGAGGCCATATTCAATTTGTGCAAAGATTTTGAGTTTTAACATTCCAGCAGACGTTCTACACCCCCCCCAGCCCAAAGTCTTAAAGCAACCCGCACTTAATTCAAGCACATATACACCATCCCTACATAGCCTCTGCTCTCCAGACCCCATTTAATTGTCCCCAAGACCAGACAGAGGCCCCCTGTCCCCTCTCCCTCCCTCCCTCAGTGGCACCCACCGTCCCCGTCTCTCCAGCTGACTGGGGGCCATTAAGTAGTCTTGAGTCAGGCAGCAGCCGTCCAGACAGGCTCCCCAGTAGCAGGTGCTGAAGTGGGGGTCTCTTTAGGCTGTGGGAACTACAGCCCAACAGCTGTTTGCTAGACACCCAGACAGAGCATGTAGCCAGAAGGCACTCTGCTGGGTGCTGTTGAAACACTTGGCCCTTTCATTTGGATCCTTTTTGATATGCAGGTAAAGCAGTTTTTTTTTTTTTTTTTTTGTTTTTTACAAGTATATCTCACATATGTTAAATTATTAGGTTTGGCAGATGAATGCAAAAACTATGTTCAATACATGGCGGTATTACATTTTTCTTAATTATTTTTTTTAGCGTCCCATGAAGATATTCAAATAAAGAACGAATGAGATGTAAAAAAAAAAAAAAAAGACTACCGCTTAGCTTATAATTTGTATTTTTAAAGGCATCATATAATCACAACACTACTTGGTCCTAATGAAGCCGGGGAGGTGTAGATGTTCGTGTGCTTAGGCAGTAATACACACACACACACACACACACACACACACACACACACACACACACACACACACATACAGAAGTGAGAGAACCCCCTAGTGGCTTCATTAATCCAGCCTCTGTCAGGGAAACCAGAGAAGTCACCGTGGCCGTGGCTCTCCTATTTTCTCTCTTCTCTCAACAGAGGTAAACAGACATGAATGATGAGCTTTTTAAACCCTCCTGTGACCATTCCCCCACTCTTTCTTTTTCTCCCCCGCTTCCGGAAAAACAAGTGTGTGCCGTCTTTGATCAGAGCTGGCGTAAAGCACCCCTCAAAGAGAGATGGAGAGGGTCTATTTGGGGACAAAAGACTACTAAATGCCCCCTCCTGCTCTGGTTCTGGTGTTATGTCACCCCACAGTGTGCTCTGAGGAAAAACCAAGCATAGTCTTCAGCTCACTGTCAAACCAAAGAATTCAGTTATTGCTATGCCATGTCTCTTAGTCTGCTAATGCTTCCTCTGTCACCATCTCCCTTTCTTTTTCTTTGACA
This sequence comes from Labrus bergylta, assembly GCF_963930695.1. NCBI lineage: Eukaryota > Metazoa > Chordata > Actinopteri > Labriformes > Labridae > Labrus > Labrus bergylta. Next base: position 28,129,058 of record NC_089195.1, read on the forward strand.
CTGCAAGTGCCAACCCCTCCCCCCCCCCACGTCTTTGCTCCACTCTCCCTCTCTCTCTCTGTGTCACCCTGCCTTTCATTTCACTCAGAGGGGAGGGGTAGCATTTAATTCTTGGCTACCTGCCCATTTCTATGATGGCAGCTCGTCTCATAATCAGAAGCTCATCTCTTGCTAATTTCTGCTTCGACTCTAGCAAGATGGCATCACAGCTTCAGAGTCTGCGTGAATCTGTATGCATGCATGCTCATTAAAAAGTAAAAGTCCATTGTTGTTTAGTTCTTTTTTACCTGAACTCCAGTTCTATTTGGATAGCAGGTCTTTATCTTCTCTAATGGACTTCAACATACATGCACACAACAGGGTAGACTCGCTCTCTGTTGGAAGCAAGAGGAGTCGAAGAGGGGCCCCATAATTTTTTCTTTGTACCCTTTTCATTCACAAAGCGTAATCAAAGACTGACCTCCTAATTGCTACCAGAATGAAAGCAGCACCACATTACTGACACATGATTGCAAATCGTGGATGGAAATAATTGTCCCCCTTTTCTTTGTTTTTCGTATTCAGCTCGCCTTCGTCTCCGCCCCCCCCCCCCCCCCCCCCTTGCCAAATCACGGCTTTTCCCAGAATCAGCAAGACCTTTCTGTTGGAATGTCTGATGGGGGAGTTTAAAGGGGAACATTAGAGACATGTTGATTTGATAGAAGAAGAAAAAAAAAGAGAGGCTGTTTTGCATTAGTACACTCATGAACACATACATATTTATAAAGAGCAAAAATTGCATCAGGCCCTATGGAGTACAATACAATCCATTAACATGATAAATACTCGTTTTGTGGAGCTCAAGATGTAAAGACATTTTTACACAAATACCCTTATTTGCTGTTTATAATGCATAGAGTAAGAAGACGGACTGCACACTCTGCACACTGTAGGTCCCACATATGACTCGATTCTGTGGGAGTAGTGATGTATTAGTGTTGTGAAGGTTTGGCAATCTGGTTGGCTAGCTTTGTGGTACTGCTCTGTCTCTACTCAGGCTTTTTTCCACTTTCTCTTCCCTCTAACTGACCCCTTCCCACATCAGGCAACACACAGTTTGGTTTGGGTTTGTTTTATTTGGGAGTCTCACTGGTTAAGAGATGGTTTGCACATCACATCTTTGACTGGAGAGACTGAAAGAGAGAGGCTTTCCAGACTTTAATTAACGTGATACTTAACCTATGTCAACACTGTTCAGGAACAATATGTTTGAATGGGGAAGAGACGGAATGAGAGAGAAGAAGAAAAAAAATGTGTTGGCTTAGATTCTTGGCTGCTTTTCAAATCAATACATCTGATACAGCTCAAGCCAAGCCTTTCTTGAAACAAAGACAATTTAGGTGAAACTCAAACCATCCCTACATACCTAAAGAATAAATGCACTTGTCCCATCTGTGAACATTCAACAACTTCCAAAAACATGAGTTTTGAGTGAGTCCCTTAAATAGTTCTAAAATAAATATAAAGGAATATATGAGTAGATGTCATGCAATATCGTTAACTGTTTTTATATGGAGCGGATATCATCCAACTTGTTTATATATCCACTTATGCACTCATCTGGCTTGTTTTTAAGTTAAGTGTATTTGTTTCACTGATTGAAAACACTCTGCGTGTGTGCGTGTGTGTGTGTGTGTGTGTGTGTGTGCGTGTGTGTGTGATGACCCAGTGTGATAAGGGTGCCTGGGGAGTTGAGATAAGGGTGTTCAGGCAAAAATTCCATTTGCAGTCATCTGTGGTGTGTTGCTCGGTATCTTAAAGCCACATATCAGCCAGCCGTCGTGAGGATTTGTGTGTTTGTCTCTGCACACTTCTCCTCCCTCATCTCACTGGATTGTTTTGACCACTGGATCTTTATCTTGTGATTTATAACCTACTGCTATTTTAGAAATCACTGCAACAATCTGATGGAAACTAATAAAAACAGAGAGAGTAATAGAAGGTAACGTACCCCCCTCACTGAAGCTGCTCAGCAGGTTAGCAAGAAATGTGTAATGGTCTATTTGGGCTTCTAATGCTTGTTGAAAATGGCGTCTTTCGTTAAAAATGGCCTAGCAAGGCTCTTTTTGGGGTATTTAATACACTAAAGCCACGTTTGAAACTTATTAGGGATGTATTACTGTCATAAAAATATGACGTGTGCATTAGAACACATAATATTATGCTTGCAGCGCAGTGATATATAAGCTCTTTTACTACTTCTACATCCACTTTTACTGCATGTTGGAAAACATCCAAGTTCGGAAATCTATCTTTAATGTATACATTTAGCTGTTTCATAATGGCCATTTCTTTTCCCTTTTTCCCTTTAAGAGTTACTGGATTTATTTCTTACTTCATTCTCCCCTTCCCCTCAGTGAGATTAGTTGCAGTTCTCATTGGTTTTTAGCCCATTACATGAGGCTGCCCTAGTGGTTTGGATGTTTGCATGCTGGATCGATAGCCTCCCTGCTTTCACCCACTAGCATTAATAAGATCATCGATTAGCTGCCTCCCACTGATTGATTACCCCTCTACAGCATCAAATCAGTCTATTATTAGTTCCCCCTCTGAAGGGATGCTTTGGTAACTAATGAAATTGCTTGTGTGCAGTACCATGTTTATTGGAAGTTGTTAGGAATGGCCGGTTTTTAGTAATGTGGCGCAGAAGTTTTAGGTCATGCTTAAAGGCCTGTAAATATCAAGGCAAGGTTAACATACAGTGCATACTGCCCAGATTGAACAAAAATGTATCTAAAAGTATATGCAAGCAATTGCAAAAGCAAGCATACAGTATTAGGCATATGCAGGTAGGGAGACTATGACAAACACACACGCATATTCCCCCAAGACTGGAGGAAGTGTTTTGTGGTTTCTTAGTGCAGTGCAGTGCAGTTGGAGGAGGATCAGGCCCGGCGGAGCATAGGGAGTGATGGATGAGAAGCCATCCTGGTTTCATTCCAATAAATGAGCTGCGTTCCACTTGGGCTTCCCTTCACAGCCCAAGCTAGTGAAGCCACGATGGAGACTGATGGGCCTCTCGATGCTGGGTGTTAGAGGAGAGCAGAGGGGAGAGGGAGAAATTACAAGGAGAGGGAATAGGTGGGGGCACAGAGAGAACGGAGACCTGGACAGAGAGGAAGAAGGGGCAGAAGGAGGGATAATAAATAATCATAATAGATTCAGAGCAAAACGGAATTAAGGGCCAAATCAAGCCAGCGAGGTGTGAGGAACATGTTTGAGGGAGAGGTGAAAAGGTACACTCAAAAAGTGTGAAGGAAGGAAGAATGAAAAATGAAGTGAGGGCTCCATCTCCCTGTTTCTGTTTGGCTGACTGCACCATGGCAAGGATATATGGATATGCCATAGCTGATATGACATGTAGCACGCTTGGCTGTGCATTCAGATTATATGTTGGATTGTGGAACGTGCAAGTGTGTGACCATCTCATCCTGCCAAGTCTGATAGCTAACATTAACCAACCAAGAAGATAGAATTGGTCCGGGGGACTAAAACGGAGGCTGTTGTGCATGATGTTCTTTAGTCTAACCTAATGTAATTATTCTTATCCTACCCCCTTGCTCTACTCCTTTGACATTTCATTCTTTATTTCTTGCATTTGTGCACATTCAGCCAAATTATTTTTGCAATCCTTCATTCCAATTTGTCTTAACTTTTCTTTCCTCTCTTTATCCCTTTGTTCTCTTTAGACATATCCCTCCAGAGTGGTCCTGTTGCCCAATATGAGACCTCTTATTGGGGCAGCTCTTTGCAAGTTGACAGCCCCTCCAGTGCCAACCGCTGGGACAAAGTGATTATTGACGAAAGTGACACAGAAGCTTGGCCCTCAATCAACCGCAGCAGTGACCCAAGCCACCCTGCAGCACCAGAATGCCCCTTGGGCTCAGCTTGCTCTAACCAAGATCCCAGTGCTGTCACTACCACCAGTAGTAGTAGTAGTTATCCGAGTATGGCCACAGGTGCTGCAGGCCAGCAGGCCCACTACCCCTCTCTTAAAGCTAACAATACAATGATGACAGGACCTGGGTCAGCCAACACATTAGGTGGTAATAGAGGATGGGGCTCAGATGGGAAACAAGAAGGCATGAATAGTGGGAGAGTAGGAGGGCCCAATAGTTGGGGCTCTCCCAATTTTAACTTGAACCTCAATCCCAATGCCAACCCATCAGCCTGGCCTGTTCTGGGACATGACAATGGTGGTGGTGTTGGCTCCAATGGGATGTCAAATTCCCCATCCCTCCCACCAGGTATTAATGGTAATGGAAACATGAGCCTGGGAGGTGCAGATAATAGTGGGGGTGGTTGGGTTAGCATGATAAGTGCTAACGAAAATGATCAACCGCACCCTTCAACCAACACAAGCATGTCCTTCAATATGGAACCTGCTAACCTTAACACTGATGGACCAAACCACACTAAGCAACAACAGCAAGCTCAGGAGCCTATGAGCCCTATCCATGGGATGACTGGCTGGGGAGGTCAGTCACCCACTGAATCATCCCAGCTCAATGGAGACCCAACAGGCAGCTCCGTATGGGGAAGTGGAGAAACCAAGGCAGCTGACTCTCCCAAGGACTCAGGCTGGGACTCAACTCCCTCTGGAGGCCTTTCTGCCTGGGGTCGCCAAGGCAGTGGTGGTGGGAGTAGTGGAAGCGGTGGCTGGGGTGACTGGGGGAAATCCTCTGGGAATCCTCCATCTAAAGGATGGGACTCAGTAGATGCTGGTAGTTCTGGCTCAGGCCAAGAGCCGCAACTTAGCGCATGGGGTGTGCAGCCTGGAACAGCCCCGGCAAGTGAGGGTAGTGGGGACAGCAGCGAAGGCCGATCTCAACACAAAGATAGATCCTCCAGCATGGATTTTTCTCCTGCTGTTCCCCGACAGGACCTGGATCCTAAGGTGCTGAGTAATACAGGCTGGGGACAGACCCCCATCCGCCAGCACACTGTTTGGGAGATGGAAGAAGCCAACTCTGATGATGTGAAAAGCAACAGCAGCTCAGACACCATAACAGGCTCTGGCTCTAATGGTGGACCCTCATCAACCAATGGAGGTACCATCAATCCAAACAATGGCCCCAATCAGAGGCCAGGGTCTGGAGGAAGAAATGATAGCGAAGGAAAGTCATCTTCTAGCTGGGGACCCCCTCCACCTCAGCAAATCCAGTCTGGATCAGGATGGGGTGACCCCCCACAGACTGTTAGCAAAACCCAGAATGGCACTAGTAGTGGATGGGGAGAGGCTATGCCTACAAATGGTCCGCGAGGTGGAAGTACACCATCTTGGGGTTCTGGGGAAAAGTCACCCAGTTGGGATGATGGCCCGAAAAAAAGTCAGCCAACTAGCTGGAGTGAGGCCCCCAAAAGCTCCCATGGTTGGGGCAATAGTAATGGGGGTACCAATGGTTCCAGCACAGGGGACTGGGGAGAGGCAGAGGTCAAGAACAACGGGTCCTCCAGCAACATGTGGGAAGGTGAAGGAGGGAATGGAGGGAATGGAGGAAATGGAGGGAATGGAGGAAATGGAGGAAATGGAGGAAATAGTGGATGGAAGGATAGCCCCAGAGGAGGAAATAGAAGTGGTGGCTGGGGTAAGCCTGCTCCTACTGTCAATAATAGCAACTGGGGTGAAACTCCACGTGCCAATGGCCCAGTACAAGGAGGCTGGGGCTCCACCAAGCCCCAGGAAAGCAGCAGCAGCAGTAGTACTGGCAGTGGAGGAGGTGGAAGCATTGGTTCATGGGGTGGTCCTGGTTCTGTGAAGCAGAGCCCCTCTGGCTGGGGAAACAACAGTAAACAGGACCAGAGCATGGAGCCCACTGGCTGGGAAGAGCCCTCCCCTCCCTCCATCCGTAGAAAGATGGAGATTGATGACGGAACATCAACCTGGGGTGATCCCAATGCCTTCAACCAGACTGTCAACATGTGGGATCGCAATAGTCCCAACAATAACCCAGGCAACAGCGGCCCACCTGCCACTAAGAATGGGGGAGTAGTTATCCCCAACAATAACAACAACAATCACTCTGTTGGCCCTGGCAACAACAATCATCATCACACTCATCATATGCACCACCATCAACATCATGGACAACCTCCAACTCACATGCAACACCACGGAAACAACAATGGGTCACCCAACAATGGCACCTCACATCCAGGTGCAGGCCCCCAGGGAAGACCTCCTATTGCCAACCCAGGTAACACTTTATTCCTCTGTGGTTTTAACCAAATTGAATTGTATATCTTACTTAAGAAAAATATTTGGGTATAGTAAAAGTATGTTTAGTTCAATTGCATTAAGTTTAAAAAGTAGACATTTTCTAATGAAAAGGCTCTAATTAAAAGCTTGTCTTTACCCAGACACATAAGAAACCCAATTAACTAGAAAAAGCAGCCGATACTCTTCAAATAATATTTTACTATGATTATCAAACAGAAAGTCTCAAGGATTGATGGTCTTCTAATGGGCATGCATCCTAAAATAAGACTCTGAACAGCAAGCCTAAGTTAGTGCTGCCGTTCAAATAAGTCTTTGTGAAGACAAAGGCCATACATATATAGACATTACAGATTATTAATGCCCAACATTCTTCTCTCTTTTTGAGAATGAGAACATTGCCCCCTGCTGTTTGCATTGCACTTAACAGAAAGCGTCATGCCTATCTGAAGACACAAAAAAGTCTCAAATTCATATTCTTAATAATTGGAAGTTTTAATCTATTCTTAAGTACTCAGAAAAATAAAATAATAGTTGATTAAGAATAAATTGAATGTATTTAACTTTTCAAATTGACCTCTTTCCTCCAGGTTGGGGAGAGCTTCCCAATGTTCAACCCAAGTCGGAGCCTGCTTGGGGAGAGCCAGCAGCTCCAACATCAGCTGTAGACAATGGTACCTCTGCCTGGGGCAAGCCCACAGCAGGATGGGGAGACGGTGGCCATGAGCCCTCTGGACCCTATGGCAGGGCCAGTGGACCCCCAGGTTCTGCACCCTGCAAGCCAGGTAACCCCCACATATTAATTGTAACACAGTGATGCATAATCTCTGGGGGAATATTTTCATATGTAGCTCAATTTAAAAAAAAGTGATATGCCCTCAAGGAGCATACACCAAATGTAGGAATATGTTCATCTGTTGTTGGTCTTACTCATACATCACCTTTTGCTGCTTTGCTACCACAGCCATCTGTGATAAATTGCAGTTAGCTGTTTTTATATTGAGTAATTTTAAGATGTGCCTGTGTACATGAGAAGTCAACACCAAACATGGTAACAAACTCATCAGGCATTTTAGTTTACTAATACTGGTTCTATGGTCTTTGCAAAGTTCGTATAATGTAAATTAGCTTCTTCATATCTGCCTGTGATTCTAACTTTCTCCTTGACCTTTTTGAGATTTAGTTGGTGTCAAGTGGGATGATGACAAACATTGATTGATGTTTAACTCCCTGAATGTGTGCACTGCCTCACTTAAGTAAGGGAAACAAAAATAGGAAGTTTCTTTCGACCTGTACCCATTGTGACAATTCTGAAGGGTTTTCTTTGTGCTACTGGAGTACAGCCAGGGTTAAAGCAATCCCATGCCTCAGTAGGTTGTAGTTGTTTGGGCTGTTGGTTTGAAATATCTGAAACTATAGAGGGAAGGAAAGAGGGGAAACACCAACAGTGGCACCAAGTGGTCAGATTAAGAACTACCCAATGAAGAAGAATTTCCCCTTTTGAAATGGCTTGGGTATTCTCAATATGCAACACAGACACTAAAGCACAGTTACTGATAACTAGCAACATTTAAATGATAGTTTTGATTTTTCAGAATTGGGCACATTTTTATTTATATTGTTCGTGTTACTCTCTTTCTCAGGCCCCAAACCTATGCAAGATAGCTGGGGAAATGGAGGAGAGGAGATGGGAATGTCTACTGGCCAATGGGACACTGAAGACGGGGACATGTGGAACAGCCCCTCCTCCCAGGAGGGCCACTCTTCTTGCAACTCCTGGGGAAATGGACCCAAGAAGGTCCCAATCAAGGTCAGAGAACAAACCTGCCTTTCATTCACACACTGGCAGATGTTAGTTGTGGGATCATTTTAATATAGAATACAACTTCATATTTTTTCTTCTGTTTTATCAGGGGAAGATTGTCAACAAGCCAGATGAGATGTGGATCATGAATCGTCTCATCAAACAGCTCACTGACATGGGCTTTCCGGTATGGAGGCTTTATATTTATATTTATGTTAAGCTTTCTTTTAGGCAGACATTTCTATCTAGTTGTGTGACAAAAGGGCTGAAAAGTTAATCTATTTGAACTTTAATTAACTGATATACAGTTTCTAACACGTGAAGAGATACACTTTTATTTAAGACAAGGTTTAACACAGCCACCTATAAACCAAACTCCTGCAATTCAAACTGAATTCATGCTCAGTGACAGACTTTTGTCCTACTTCTGTTACAGAGAGACCCTGCTGAGGAGGCTTTGAAGAGCAACAACATGAACCTCGACCAGGCCATGAGTAAGTTAACGAGCATATTAAAGTAGAGAATATCTCCTTGTGTTTATATGACCACTGCTAAATCTAAAATAAGATGACATCATTTATTTAAGTGACACAGAATTATAATATAGCACATTTCTTAAGAAAGTTTCACGGTGCTTCACAAGTGCTGTAAAATTCTGAATATAGGTTTCAACAGTATTTAAGACGCAGATGGAAGAAATAGGTATCAATATTTTGCCTTATACACTGAACTTTAGGGTAATAGAGGAATATCATAGGAGAGCAGATGGAAACATCACTGAAGAAAGACCGATAAAAACAATACAGGAATGGAAATGAGCTGATGATCTGATAAGAATTCATAAGCCTTCCTAAATAAGACATATTTTATTAAAGCTAAGCATGTGGCCTCAATCTACCGCTCTGCTTTTTGCTCATGCAGGTGCACTGTTGGAGAAGAAGACGGACCTGGACAAGCGGGGCATGGGCATGACTGATTACAGCAACGGTATGAACAAGCCCATGGTGTGTCGACCCTCAGCACTCTCCAAAGACCTCTCCGACCGCAACACCTTTCTTGACAAGGTGAGTCAAATTGCAGCTTGCTCACAATCTGGCCTTTTTTCAGACACTGTTAGAAATGGTGAATAGCGTAGTTGTGATATTTATTGTCTGATTTTTCCTTTTGTCTGTACACATTTTGATCAAGGTCGTGTCTTTTATGTGTTATTATTGTGTTTTTCTCATCTCTTGTCAACCTTGTTTTTCCTCCTCTGGTTCAGGATGGTGTTATGTCAGATGACAACCCTCCATCACCGTTTCTGCCTTCCCCCAGCCTGAAGCTCCCCCTGGCCAACAGTAGCCTTCCTGGGCAGGGTCTGGGACAGGGCAATCCGGGGCTGGCCATGCAAAACTTGAACAACAGACAGGTAACACACAGCTATAATACATACTGTAATTAGATGAAAGGCCCTGTTAGAAGTTTATAACTGGTTAACAAACAGACTGAACATAATACTGATGCCTCTTTCTAACCTAAAATAGCAAACAAGACTATGTGGAAGACAGTTTAATTAGTCTGCTTGATGTCGCTGCCATGAGGGAGGTGTCAGAAGAAGTGATAATGAATAAATTGCTTACACATGTTCAGGACATATTCAGTGAAGAAATACAAAAAAATACCACTTGGTCCACAGGGGGCGCCAAAATCTACACAAACCCAAAGTTCCCACAGGAGCTTTAACCTTCAGTTTGTTCTCATAACAGAATAATTTGATGGTACATAACAACACAATTCATCAATATGTCATTTTGTCGTTTTGATTTCCACTGTGTTACTGTATCCTGAAAATTTGCAAAAACTAAAAAGGATGAACTATGAAAATATGCGTCCTATATTACATTATTTAGTGATTGCAACAATATCAAAAACGTAAAGTGTTTTTCACACACACCGTCTCCCACATGCTCTCCTCTTCTCTATTGCGCACTCCTGTGTGTATGACCTTGCCTAAAGGTCTCATTGAAATCAGATAGTTATGCTCTATCAAATATCAACCCCCTGAGGCAGACCTGGCCCAGAAAAAAACTGCAGTATGTCCTTGAATCCTCAAACAAAGGCACTGTAAGCAGGATCTTTTTTTGCACTGAATAAAAGCACCTCTCAAACAAAATTAACTAGGAATGTGGATGATTTTGCCTTTTACCGGCTAATTGTCTTGCAGGGCATATGGCGAATGAAAATAATCAAAAACTCATCATGTGACAGCTTGCCCCTTTCAGCTGCTGTTCAGTATACGCACAGAGGGTAGTGTGAAGTTTGTCCTTGTGGCTGAAATGCTTTTAGAAATGTTTTAGACATTCCACTGTGGGCTGGAAGAGGCGCATCATGGACACATACGAGGCTTTTGAGAGCACTTTAAAAATGTTATTTCTCATCCATTCAAGTGCACTCATTCAAGTATTGAATGAGCTCATCAAACTTCACGTTTAGAGTTTGAAGCAGTAGCTTTTTCCTTGAAAAATAAAATATAGACTTCTACAAAATTAATCTGCTCAATCAGCACTCATGGGCCTCCATACATGTGTGGTGGTGACTGTGTCTGCAGAGACCCTGTCCTCTGCCTGGATTCTGATGTTTTGTTTACGTTGACTCTGGAAATTTCTGGGTTTGGGTTCTGGTGTATTTCAACCAGCCAATGACAGCGCGTTGGTGAGTTTAGGAGTGGATTCAATTGAGGTGTTGGACGCGATTCAAACTATTTGACGGACGTAGCGTTTAAGAAGATAAAATATAATAATGGTGAGGAGAAACTCAAAGCAGACAAATCTCGATCCAAAACAAAGGGGAGCCTTGGGTTGGCTTTCACCTGTGGACGCTGAGTCGGCCTTGCTTTCTGTTGGACAGACAGGTGCCAAGCACTGGCAGTTAGCATGTGCTAGCTTGCTAAATTATCGGCTTTTCTATTACAATAAGTGTAGTACTCTCAGGTAGCTTACTGTGCATGTTTGCTGCTCTTTGCTCTTGAAATGGAGAATACACACATGCCTGTTTGATTTATTGGCTCTGCTCATCAGTTTTGAAATGTTTTTGAAATTGTCCCAGCTATTTGAATGAACGTGGAGGTGTTGAAGGGAGGGTTCAATGACCTTTATGATTCCTGCTTATAGATACCCAGTGGAATGTTTGGCAGTAGTGGAGCAGCACAAACCCGGGCCATGCAGCAGCAGCAGCAGCAGCCTCCTCAGCCACCAGTGCCACCTCTCAGCTCCTCCCAGCCTAGTCTACGTGCTCAAGTGCCTCAGTTTCTCTCCCCTCAGGTAGACGCACTCACAGTCATTTTCAAATAACATAGATTTATTACATACAGGCCAGGTAAAAGCTTATTTTGCAATAAATAGGGGAAACTATGATACCAAGATTTGTAAAAATGTTATTTCTTATGTAATGCATCCTCTGTTTGTATCTGTAAATCCACTATGGTGCATAAAACTGTGTCATTTCTTTTTGCAGCTAAATACTAACGTGGATGCTTGACAAGAATTTTGAACTAAAAGTCTTATTGCAAACTATCTTAAAATTCTATATTTTCGAAGTTGAAAATACATGTATTTTGTCTTGTTCAACAAAGAGGTTGTAAAAGTTGTTGGCTGGTTCCCAAAAAAGGAGAAGAACTAACCTCCTTTGGCAGACCCTTGTCCTGCTTGCACACATGCGTGGTGACACGGTTTACCTTGCCAGAAGCTGCTCTCAGCATGGTTGTTGTTATTTGCAGTGACTAACTTGTCATCTCTCCGCTCTGCCTTCCCATCTCCCCCCCACCCCCTAACCCCCTAAGGTCCAAGCACAGCTCTTGCAGTTTGCAGCAAAAAACATTGGTCTGAATCCTGCACTTTTAACCTCACCAATAAACCCTCAACAAATGACTCTCTTGTACCAACTTCAGCAACTGCAAATGGTGAGTTGGAGTCCCTCTTTCCAACTGTATTAGTTCGGCAAAGGTAGATTTAAGGAAGGCATGAGACAGAGAATGTGGGTTTGACTTCACAAGCAATGAAAAGGAGATGAAACCAAGCACACAATCCAAAACCAGGCTGCTTTTTAGAATTGCATTTTGATTAATTACTGACAAATATCTAACAAAGAATTCAAATTAAGTATTTAAATAGAAACAATTAACCCCCACTGTCCAGCTTTGTCTTATTAATTGTTTTGGATTTCTGTTTTTTTCTTTCTCTTAGGCGTACCAGCGTTTACAAATCCAGCAGCAGATGATGCAGGCTCAACGCAATGTTTCCGGCCCTATTAGACAACAAGAGCAGCAAGTGAGTCAACAATCGCATCATGACACCCACAAGAAAAACATGATCATCAAGGGCCTTCATGAAGTGCGTGTGACTCCATGTGAACACTGACTCAAAGCACTGACATAGATATTCAGGCCCTCCCTTGACAACAACTGAGGAGACAAATATGCACGGTAACAACAGGAGTTGCTCAAAATGTTAAAGAAGATATCAGCATGGAAACAGGTTACTTCCTGTTAAGCATGAGCCAGACTTTCTCATATTGTGAAAAAGGGTTTGTTCTGCTTTTTTTAAATTATTGAGGTTCCCTTTTTAGATATATATCAATGCACAGTCAGAATGTAAGGCCTGCTGAAAGAGGGGATGACTTTCTTGTCCTTCAATAATTTTGTATTTCCACACAACACCTTTTCATAATTTTTCACATCCCTAATACCTTAACACAAAACAGTTTGATGAAACCTCATGTTTCCTCGCCCTCTTTTCCCACTTAAGGATTTTGACGGTATATTGTGGTGACTCTGCTTTTTCTTCTCTCCCAGGTTGCACGTACAATCACCAACATGCAGCAGCAGATCCAGCAGCACCAGCGTCAGCTGTACCAAGCGCTGCTGATGAAGCAGCACCAACATCCCTCTCACTCCTCCTCCTCTTCCTCCTCTGCTGGTCTGCATGCCCCAGGAGGCCCCTCCGGAGGCCATGGCAAATCATCCCTGGACCCCTTCACAGGCCAACACCAGGCTCCTGGCCTCAACGACTCACTGCACGCCAAAGAGCAGCTCTCTTCGCCCAACTCCTACAGCAACTACCCTCTCTGTGAGTGTACGAGAGTTTTGAATGATATGTGGTGATATCTTTTCCTCTGATAACAGGAAATGACCATAATGTAGCTTGCTTGTTGAGGTTTTTTTTTTTTTTTACTTCTGCAGCTATTACACTTATAGCATCAACATATTAATACCTTAATTGTCCCCCTAAAATGGATCAATCCTTTTTCAGATCTAAGATGTGTGGTTATCAGTTTGAGATAATGACCGACTGATTTGACTGACTTTTTTTGTTGTACATTTTTGGGGGAAATTCAACAATTATTAGAAACTTGTCTTTTTAATTGATCTTAATGAATGCATTTGTTTGTGTGTGCAGCTGGACTGAATCCAAACATGAATGTAAACTGCATGGAGGTTGGGGGTCTGTCCCTGAAGGAGCCCCCTCAGCCCCAATCCCGCCTGTCCCAGTGGACACACTCCAACTCCATGGACAGCCTCTCTGGCAACTCCTCAAACATGGAGAACAACCTCAATAAGCACGGTGCGTAGAGGAAAAACGTACACGTTCACACAAAGTGTTTATTTTTAATTGAACTTTATATGTAACCACGAGAAAACTCATTGAGATTAAGAATCTTATTTAGAAGAGTGTCCTGGCCAGGAGGGACAGCAGCACAATAAAGAAGTTACAGACTTAAAACACACAGTAATTACAGTAGTAAAAAAAATCAATGACACTCAAACACACAGGCTTTAAAGCATAATGCAGCCCTCACACATTTGAGCTTCTGAGAAACTCAACCATTGACACCAGTTTATTGTGTAAACTGTTATCACACCTGAGGTCTCATCAGCGTTTTCTTTACCATTGTTTTTGTCACACCATCTGACTGCAAAGTCATTGTCAGATGAAATGCTCACAGCCCGGAACATCCTATCCCGAGGTGTTAGGAAAACTATAACAGGTTCAGCTTTCTCTGTTAGTTTCTCTTTCAGTTAGCTCGAGCACACAACCTCATAAACCTCCTCTCTTGAGCTGGAGCTGTGGCATCACATCACAGCTGACTTACACTTTCTTATCGTTTCATACACTGATGAAATAACCTTTTAGATACCATCAGCTTCTGCACTGTGCCAATCTGCCTTCAAACTGATACTTAGAAAAGAATATAACAGACACAAACTCTTAAAAGTGTCATATGTATTTTATTCCCACTACTTTTTAACCTGTTTTGCACATGTCCTTTAACCTGTTTATGGAACTTTTGGTTTGATTTTACGATTATATGTGAGTCTAATGGGTGTGAATGTTTTTATGTTTCTTGAGCCTCTAACTCAAAGGCTCATTTTCTGTCAATACGTGATAGACCTTTTTTAGACCTTCTTGAATCCTCAAAAATTCAAATAAATAACATATTTTCCTTGTATACACCAGGTGCCATATCTGTTGCCTCTTCCCTGGGCCCCCCTGGGAAGCCCCCCCAGATGGATGACTCATACAGCCCTTACAATCTAATGTCCAGCTCTGAGTCCCCCACCAGCCCCCTGGTCCAGGACAGCTGGGGCCAGGGCAAGAGCCCGAATGAGAAGATCACCAACGGGACCAACATCAACTGGCCCCCAGGTGAGGACTAAGCTCTTCTATAAAACCCTGAAACTGAAGCAGCTTAATCAAATCCAGGCATCACTCATTTTTCTTTATACACCTGTATAAATAGCTGAGGGTTAGCGGCCTGCATGAATCATATAATCTGTTAAAAAAATTCTCAAGCTCTGATTTTATCATTTAAAAAAATAATAAACTCATTAAACTCTTGACTGTGCTCCTTTAGAGTTCTGCCCCGGTGTGCCATGGAAGGGCCTTCAGAACATCGACCCTGAGAATGACCCCAACATGACACCTGGCAGCGTCCCCAGCGGTCCCACCATCAACACCAACATCCACGACGTCAATCGCTACCTGCTGCGAGACAGGAATGGAGGTACGAACAGAGGCAAGGCTCCATATGTCAAATCCAACAAAGCCAGTACCATTGAACCAAAGCCATGCTTTGTTTAGTGAACCCGATGTAAACCGCTTCACTTACACACCATCCTGACTCCCAACACAGCCCCCTATATCACGTGTCTGCACTGATGCATTTCAACTCTCTCAATACTTTGAAGCTTTTTGATATCGCACACATTTTAAAATATTACAGTCTCCATTTTTTTAATGAGCGACAGTATTGAAAAGTACTAAAGCTTTGACAAAACCTTAGATGTTCTTTCTTATTTTCGACTATAAGCTGCCGTGAGTGAAAGAGAGTAGGGTTGAAATTGCAAAAAGTATGTTGCCAACATCTTATAACCATTTAGACAGTGTGCAAGAGTTTGCCTGAATCTTTTTTCTGATCATTAAAAACAAGAAACAAAACAACATAGGGTACCTTGGACTTGTATTTTGGTTGCCGTGGTATCGTAACAGATATTGATATTAATTATGTTTTTACTGGAATCGTATCAAAGTTTAAAAACTATAATTGTGACAACCATAAAGTTTTTTTCTTTTGCTTTCTGTTTCTGCTCACCGCACTGTTGCGTCTACGATCATAAAGCCACTTCCCCAGCTCCTCTACTTCCGAATGTCTCTCTGCCTCCAACCAGCAGCGACTGGCCAGTCAGTGGCTACTCTAGCCCGTTCAGTCTGTCGTCCTCTGATGGAGACAGCTCAGGTATACATCCAGAGAACTCCCCCCTTCCCACGTGTGGACCTGCTTAACATCCCCTCACCCCAATAGGAGCCTGATCCAATACTGCCTGTGCTCCTTACTGATCCTAAACCCTGACCCAACCCCTGACCTGGCTATGACCCGTCTTCCTCAAAGTCCCACCTTAACGTGTTCCCTCAGTGCCAATTAGACAACACCTTTAATGCTACCAAGAGAGTAACCTAAAAAAACCCACTTAAACCCTCTGTGACTTTGTGACCCAAACCACGGAAAAAAACAAGCCTCATCCCCGCTGCTCATGACATCAGTACACGCCCTGTGTGTGTGTGTGTGTGTGTGTGTGTGTGTGTGTGTGTGTGTGTCTGTGTGCGCTCTAAGACTAAAGCTCACAAAGAACTCAGTAATTTACTTTGTGATATGTCTTTTAGGATGTATATCTTGAAGTATACAGTTTGTAGACCATTTCATTTGATATTGTTTTAATAATAATTTGACAGTTGACAGAATAAGTCTCGTTGTAAGTCTGTGAATAATGTTTTAAAACATACTTCTTAATGTTCCATTTTTCTGTCTCCTTATAAAGGTAAACTCTCTGACATGAAGTCCACCTGGTCCCCAGGGCCGATCTCCCAGAGCCAAGCCTCTCTGTCCCATGAGCTGTGGAAAGTCCCACAGGGGCCACGCAGCAGTGCGGCCCCATCCCGGCCCCCACCAGGCCTCACCAACAGCAAGCCTGCCTCCACCTGGGGTGGCAACTCACTGGGCCTCTCTCAAGGCTGGAGCGGCTCTTATACCTCTGGTGAGTGCTCTACTCAGAACCAACATGTGATCTTTATTTTCTATTGGAAGTTCAGAACGAGTTGAACCTTTCTCAGCCATCAGTGCATCTTTTAAAGTCGTCAAAATAATCTATACATGAGAAACTTTGCTGAGTGCACCCTCAGCTTTCACTTTACATGCATCCTTACATTACTGCAAACAACTAAACCTTTAATATTGAAGAAAGAAATATTTAATTACATTTACAATCAGAGCGAATCAGTACACTTTCACAGTGCCTTGACTGCCAGACACATAAAAAAGCAGCAGATAACACATCGTAATGTCAGTATCAGGTATTTCACTCGAAGCAAACACAGATGTGAGTACAGATGCATAGGTTGTGGTTGGACTTCACAGCTGCCCTCGTGAACTCACAGCCTTCACTATATGTAAGGCAAGTGAACACGCCCTGCTAAACTGACATCCTGAGGTTTAACGGCTCAGCCAGAAGCCTCATTTAATAATTGTACATACGAGATGTTTTGACATGACACACTGAAGTTCAAGCCACTTGAAAAGGAACGACTTTAGATGGTAGAACAAGAATCATGTTTGTGGAAAAAAGGTTTTGGTTTTCTGTTGAAGAAGTTGAACTCTGTGACCTTTAGATCAGAGCTAAAACCCTGAAAGTGACTTCAGAAATCTCCACAAACATTTTGCTGAAGAAATTAGATATGGAACTTTTACCTTTTTCATTTTCTATTATAAATGTAGCATCAGCTGAATTGTATTATTGTATAATTGTTTTACTCCTTTTTTCCAATATTTGCCTTTTGAACCAACTTAGTGATGTGAAAGGAATCGATTTATGACACATCCTGCACCCTTTCATATTCTCATAAAATACATGGATTTGTTTTCATTATATTTGACCGTGTCCACATGTCTGTTTCAGAGGGAAGCACCTGGAGCACTGACTCCAACAGGACCAGCATCTGGCTGGTGCTGAGGAATCTCACCCCACAGGTACGTACTCTGTACTGCTGACTCCTGATAGAACAGGGCTGCAGGGTATTTTGGTTATTTCAAGTATGTAAAAAAAATAAAAAATGATTTGCTCACAGGTTGGTGTCTTAAAAAGAACATACTTAAAGGGCAGGATACTCAGAATGTACTTAATATGATCCTAAGCTTAGTTTCTTAAAGTCATTGTGGCAAGGCACACTTGTAACTCATCTGTTTATTTGCAGAGTAAAAATTAAATCAAATTAAATTAAACTCGAGTAATCAAACAGTTTAATATGTTCGCGTCAACTGTGCTAAAAAAATGAGGAACAAAAGAAAAAATGAAGCGAGCTCAGGAAGTGAATTGATATAAGTGATTAATGATGTTTTCTCTGTTTCGCTCCAGATTGATGGCTCCACTCTGCGGACCCTGTGCATGCAGCACGGCCCCCTGATCACATTCCACCTCAACCTGACCCAGGGGAACGCCGTGGTGCGCTACAGCTCCAAGGATGAGTCTGCAAAAGCCCAGAAGTCTCTGCACATGTAAGCCTCAGCACGTCTCTGACATCAGCCCAAGTAGTCTTAGCAGAGATTAAAAAAAACAAAAACGTTTTCTTGATATCGGAAGGAAGATTCTTTAAAAGCAGAAAGAAATAGTTTGGGAAAAACAAAGTGTTTCTGCTTTTGCTGGTGCTTTCCCATGCTGAGAACAGTTTATTGCCTGAGAGCAGTTGATGTTATTTTAGTATTTGGGAAGTCACATGATTGAAGAGGTGGGGGTCATGCTGAAGTCAGCTGCATTGTGTAAAAAAAAAAAAAAAAAAAATTTCTGTAATAATCAAAGAACAATGAGACGAGACAGCAGCCTTGAGCATCCTGGGGGCTTGTGTTCATCTCTAAGTGTTTTAGAGTTGTCCTTAATTTTGTTTTGCTAAGAGTGCCAGCCCCTGCAGCTGGTTGTCATGGAAACTAAATGCATGATTCACGACCTACTTTTTATTACCAGCTGCACAGAATGTAGTTAAGGTAGTGCACTGAGAGCACGATAGCTCAAGCCCTTAAAAGGCATTTACTATAAATGTTGGTCAGATGTATGCGGTGCTATTTCTACTCTCAGAACTGAAAAGTCTCAGTTCCTCATTCATGGTTAGATTATAAAACCAATGATTTCTTCTGTTTTCTTCTGGAAGGTGTGTGCTCGGAAACACCACCATCCTGGCAGAGTTTGCTGGCGAGGAGGAGGTGAACCGCTTCTTTGCACAAGGCCAGTCGCTAGGGTCAAACACCACTAGCTGGCAGGCCAACCAGGGAACCAATCAAAACCGCATGGGTGGGTCTGGCCAGTCCCACTCTATGGGCCAGTGGAGCAGTGGTGGTGGAGGAGGTGGCAAGGCAAGCGCTGGCGACCTGCTGTGGGGCGGCGTGCCCCAGTACTCCAGCCTGTGGGGACCGCCAAACGGAGAAGACGCCCGCGTGATCGGGAGCCCCACCCCCATTAACACCCTGCTGCCTGGAGACCTGCTGAGTGGGGAGTCAATGTAGGGCCATGCCACGATTACACTAACCATCCAACCCACCACCACCATGTCATGCAAGCCATCGGTGGAGGATGGGATGGAGGGGGAAAAAAAACTACAAAACAAACAAAAAAAAAATCCAAGATGAACAGGAGCAAAACCCAAGCAAATCATGTGGCGATAATCAGTATCAATTAGAACTTTTTGAGCTGTGAATTGTGAATCAGAAGTTTGAGGTCCAAACCACACAGACTGCAGACCTCGACTCCTTCTGTTTTACTTGTGTCTTTTTTTTTTTCTTCATTACTCTACCTTTTTTTGGGGTGGGAAAAAAACCTGAGTTTTTTCTTCTCCTCTGGTATTTTTGAAACTGAAATGAGACACAACACAAAGAAACCTTTTAAGTGTTTTTTCGTTTTTCCATAAGTATACATGACATTCTGTGTGAAGTGTTTTTAGGAGAAGCAATCAAAGCTGCCATCCGAGACTTTCCTTTACCCTCCAAAAAAAAAAAAAAAAAAAAAATCATCCCAAAATAAGACTTAAAAAAACAACCATTCCCAGCATGTCCATGGCCAATGACGTGGTTCAAAGACCTTTACTAGTTATGTTAACGTTTGTTTCTCAGCACTAATTTTAGCCTTAAGTGCTCTCTGGCCCAGGTCCTTCTCAAGCCGCCTTTTTTAGTTTGTTTTGTAACTGAAGAAATAGCTGAAATCTTGCACAGTTTCACCTCTGAGCCAGCGAGTGGTACAGGACATGACTGGTGACACGCTCTGTCACTGGGCAGTAAGAAGGCCTGGCCACATGACTGGCCCTACCAATCATCAGCTTAATTATCTCATCTCGTCTTCTCAAAGGGATGGACACAGCTCTTCAATGTCTTTTTTTGTAGGTCTAGAACCGAGCGCTTTTTTGATATCTATCACAACATATAAGCTGAGAGAAGATTATTTGTCAACCTCGTTGTGTGTCTCCGCACATGTCAGTGTATGTCCGGTGGCACCTAATCATTGACGTCTACAAACCTACATCCTTCTGGTCACCTTCAATTGGAACCCAGTTGCTTACTGGTGCTGTGTTGAATTTTTTATTGTCTTACTTGTTATGAAGCCCAGCGGTCTGTATGGGCAGCCAGTTTTCAGAGGAAAACAAAAAGAACACAATTTCACCTTCATGTGACAGTTACATTGTGCAATATACACCATAGACCCTTCTTCCGTCCACACTCTTATGTCCTGGAGCTGGTTTCTCTTTTGTTTTGTTTTTTTGTTTTTGATTGTTGCTGATTGCAGCAAAAGACTTTGGAACTTCAAAAACCTTACCCCCTTTTGAAAACTTGGATTCCCTCCAGGGCCGCCAATCCCTCTGAAGCTGTTGGGAAAACTCTGCAGCAGCTGCTGAAGTGTGCATGCAGCAAACTGTACTGAAGAGGGACACTGGGTACACAATAATGCACACTTCCTCTCTGCACGCCACAGCCACACCCAACAGAGACTGAATCCGCGGCGGGATTGGACGGTTCTGGGTATCTGGCACAATACCAAATAAGAGGGGTTTCCTCCTAATGCAGTAGACCTACGAGTGTTCCTTGCGTTTGGTACTGTACAAACAGAAGAGACTAAGACTTTTATAAATTCAAAGGGTTTTATCATAGCACTTATGAAGAGAAAATCGCTTCAACTGCAATCCAATAAATCAAAAAAGGAGCAGCAAAAACCTTGAAAAACAACAAAAAAAAAAAGACTGCTCTTTTATGTACTATGTCTTTCCTTGGAAATGTGTCTGACGTTGTTCCTCTGGTAGCAGGAAGAAGGGAAACTAAACTGAAATGTACCGTTGGACTTAGTGGAAGAAGAAAAAAAACTGCAGTCTTTGATTTTTCCTTTTTGAACAATATCAAAGTGAATATCACTGTTACTCCAAATGTTTCGCCTTGTTCTGTTCGGAGGCACTAGACTTGCAACGTCAGCTGTCTCTGACATCACTGGCCAGCCAGTGGGAGTGGGGGGGGGTGGGGGAGGGGGGGAGTGTCCACTGAGTGCCTCTCTGCTGTGGTCCTCTGGGTGTCAAGCGGTAGCCCCCTACAGCGCAGCACTTCCTCTCGGGCGCCACTTGAACCCTCCCTCAGTCTCCCAAGACACACACACACACACAAAAAAAAAAAAAAAAAGCAGCACCTCAAAGACTGGCCAATCACGGCTCTCCGTCACACAAGGCATCTCCAACGGAGGCGGGGAGACGCCGCCGCCGCTCGGCCCTGCTGACGTTCCCCGCCCTCCTCCCCATCTCTCAGTTCTTTGACACAAAGATCACTTTAGCTGGAAGATGTTATAGTCATATTTCTGGAATTTTTGCCAGTGTACTTTTTATTCTTTTTGAAAAGATGGTTTGACTTTATTTTATTTTATTTTTTTTCAATGTGTTGTTTTGTTGTTTTTGTCTACATGCAGTGGTCTATGAAATACTGGCTGCTGAACTAGCCCTTCACTGTTCATATGCAGAAACACTTTGGTCAGAGGTGCCTCTGTATGTTCATCCTGTGTATTGAATGCAAAACGAGGATCAATACTACAGAGCATTATTGATTGTCTATTTGTTTTGAACTGATCATGCTTTTGTGTTTGACAGTATTCTGTAGTACTTCCAGGTTGTATCTTGAGATGTGTAAAAAAAATAGGGTGTCTCAGACTGGGGGGTGTGGATGTTTGCTGTCCGCGCTGCTCCGCCTGCCCACAGGCTGTCTCCCCTCTCACCCTTTGCCTAGCTGCTATGCTACAACCTCCCCCACCTCCACCTCAAACCAGACCCAGTAGCCCTCCCCTGACCAGGCACCAACAGGCCCTCCTATCTGTTTCTATGCAAAAGACTAGAGGCTGGGTCCCTTTACAGCACGCCAAAACTGACTTGGGAACGAGCACTTCAGCCCAGAGTTGGGAACCCTAAATACTTGCCTCCCCCCCCCCCTCCCTCCCCCCCCGTGCTTTTCTGTTAGCACTTCTGACTGACCGGCATGTTTGTTTAGTCGGGCTAAGCCACTAGAACACTGTCATATAGTAAAGTTCACCACTTTATCAAGGTCGGCCTTCTCTTTGCGCTGAAGACGCTTCAGTCCAGCTTGAACTCAGGGTTGGGGAGTTGATACCAAGTACAAGATGCAGCTCTCCGTGTCTGTCCTTTCTACTGTGAGAGCAAACTTAAAAGTAAAACAGGAGACAAAATGTTCAGACCTCACGCCTCGAACTGAACCCTAATTGGACAGCAAACGGCTTGTGTTGAGTCCTCTCTCAAAGGCGGCCTGGCGTAACTATTTTGGGGCCTCTTAATGAGTACAAGATGCCAACGTATTGTGCCAATCTAAAATGTGCTGTGTCATACTGTTTCTGTATAGAAAGCACTTCTGTTCCCTGATTGGAGGAGCTTTGATAAACCTTTGCAGAGGGTGCAGCAGGGGGAAAGGAGGGATCAAACACATGGGCGGCAGCATCACACCCTCACACCTCTGAGATTGTTTTTTTTTTTTTTTTTTTTTTTTTTTATGCTTTTGTGGGGAGCGCCCCATGCTAAGGAGAAAATCTTTACTCATTCGGGGTTCCAGTTTGCTACAGTGCACAGTTGATGATGGGTAATCCCGGGTACATATTTTTTTAAAACCAAAAATGAAATTGCATTTTAACGTCATTTTTATGAAGTTTGACATAAAAATCTTAAAAATGCTTAAAAAATCTAAATGAAAAAAAAAAAATCTATAATATGTTAAAGCTCTGCACTTCTAGCTGAAACGTCTCCGGTCGTCAGCCTCTACTACCACCATCTAACGGAGTAGACTGGTGGCCGGGGTGCCTTTTTGTGGATGCTGTATTAATCTTTATGTTTTTTGTGTCCTGCTCAAAGCGGGCCCACTGAACTGTACATTTCCACAGACCCAGATGGCTTGGGCCCACTGTATCAGCCTCGCTCTCCTCACTCTGCATCAGCAGGAGGGGGGAGGGGCACATTTCAAGAGGTACAAAAGTCTTAAAAACATTTTACAAAAAGTTTTTAAAATGTCAAAAAAAACAAAAAAAAAAAACAGAAATGTACAAGAAAACGGGAAAAGGCTACCTTTTGGGACTCACAGTCCTGCAGCACACAAGCAAAAATCACTATTGCCTGTTTCTGTAACTGCCTTGATCCAAGCTCAGACAGACCCAATAGCCGAGGACCTCCCAGCATCCTGTACTAACTGGAGAACCCTGGCGGTGAGGGGGTTTCCCATGCTGCACCAGCATCGAGAGGCTCTCCTCTCTACAGCTCTGTTCTAGATTGCAGTATATATGTATACACTACATATGTATATACTGTGAGTGTGGTGTGTGCTATCACCTCTTCAGACTTCTTGGATCTTAACCTCCAACACTTTTCATTTTTCTTTGAAAGGTCTTGGTTTCACACAACTGAAAAAAAAAAAAAGAGCAATATGTATTTTCCCCGCAAATAAGTGATTACGAAGGAAAGAATTGGGGGGGGGTGGGGGTGTAAACTGATACTTGATTGACTGAAAGCTGCGCCTTTCTATTACAGAGATGGATATGCACGTTTTGGTTTTGATGACATATTACAGTACTCTGAAGTGCTTGTACTGTACATATGTTTCTTTGTTTGTTGATTAGCCTGTCTAAAAGCCCAACCCAAGCAGTCGATAAAAAAATCAAAAAAAAAAATCACAAACATATCAAAACAAAAAAACAAAATATTGAACACAAATACTTGAATCATGGAACGCCAATAATGTAATGTGAAGTCAGAAAATCGTTTTGGTTCTCTCCGTCTGACAGGTACACTTCGGGGCTTTTAGAGAATATTCAAAATGTATTAAAGTTAGAAATACAAAATCTTCAAGAGGAAAAAAATGCAAAAGTCATCTTCGATGTGTGCTTGAAAGTCAGATGTTTGTATGAATGTGTGCAAGAAACTGTTCAGCGGGCACACGGCCTGTTGGTTTGTTCCACTCAGTGTGTTATGATTTGTCTGTTTGGATCTTTTTCTTGTCGTTCTGTCAGAAACTATCGTTTGCTATACGATAGACGTTATTATCTTCTAACGTTGCACTGAGTGTCTTCTACCCCTCGCTCAGCTAATCGTAGAGGAACGAGTCTAAGTACAGAGGGGAGACAGTGACAATTCATGTGTACATGTTTACTCAAGGACTTAATGGATTATGTTTTTGTTTTCATTCTATCTGTAAAAAGTTTATCTACCTTATAGTGGCTTTTATTGTGGAATAATCCAGTACAAGGATTATCATTGAGTATTGCACCATTTTGTTCCAATGATAACGAAAAAAAATATGTGAAAAAAAAAAATATGAAAAAATTAAAAAGTAGACAAAAAAAAAGTATAAAAAAAAGAAAAGCGGGGATAAAAAACAAAGAACTGTGGCCATAGCTAGCTGTAGAAGGAGTAGTAATCCCAATGTTAACTTCATGGAGAAAGGGAGAAAGTGTGGGAGGTGAGTTTGTTACAGGACTCATCTCAGAGGTGCCTACCTTTATGTTTGTGTTTCTTTTTCTTGTTGTTGTTGCTAAAGCCACCTGTCATTTACGAGCATTTCATTTGTCTGAAGTTTAAGGAAATAGGATAGACATTTATAACAGGAATGTTGTAAAAAAAAAAAAAAAAAAGAAAAGGACAAATTTCATCTTCCATCAAACATGGACATGAAAATCTTGCAAAATGAAGATTTATGCTACTTTAAGAACTCTGGGATTGATCAGTGTTGTGTCATATTTCACATTTTTCATTTCTCTTTCAGTGTGGACAGAGTAGCTCTGTATGTTTCCAGTTGTGATTTTACATTTATTTTTTTTTCCTGTAAGCGACACATTTTGCTCACAATCTTGCACACTCATTAAAGATGTGGATTTTGTCTCAGGAAGGCCAGGGTTTCACATACCAACTCCATCATTTCTAGAGATCATGTTTTAGTGAAAAGAAGAAGAAGCTGAAAACAATTCAACTCCAAGCGAGCACTGATGGTTATGAGTTCAACAGAATATAGAGTACCATGGTTTCTTTAAACAAAAAATGTTCGTAGCAACTTATATATATTTACCAAATAAGACTGAGAATCAACTTTGAGAGAAGTGGAGTGCTTTACATGTGAAATCTAAGTAGATATTGCTTTACATTTTAAACAACGATCAATGGTTTTGATTGTCGCCATGACTGCGACAGAAAAAAAAAAAAAGAGCATTTGTATGTTTTGACTTTGTGTCTTTACGTTTCCATCCTGTGGTCCAGGAGCATCGTGCAACAAGTTTGTGTTTGAATCATCTCTCCTGTCTGTTCCTGCGACGGGTTTTCAAACGGCGAGAGGATTTCTTTACGTGTAAACGGATGGTTTCGGGAGGCAGGTCGAAGTGGAGGAATGAAACTGGTTTTTAAAAAGGATCATGATCTATGCACAAGTGGGAGGGACGAGTCCAAAGCCAGCTGCTGTACTGCGGGCGTTTGTCGACTCACACTCTGGGGTTCAGGGTTCGATGTAGGGTTGTTCCTTCTTTTGTCTCTTGCTCACATTTCCTCCACTTACTCTTACTTCCTCCTCCCCTCCCCCCTTCTCCCTACTATTATCATCATCAGCATCTAATGTTTTAGCGAAACCTTACATTGCGTCACCATGCTGTGTAATCCTTAACCAATGAGCGCTTATCCTTCTGCTAAAGCACTGTGGGTTGTACTGAGAGAAAAAAAAGCCCATGACTTTCAAGGCTGTCTGTTTTTTAAAGGGAGGGGGACGGGTGGGAGAACAGGGGGTCCTTTGCCTTTGCCTTTCTCTTTACTTTGGAAAAAAAAAAAAGCATTAAGGAAAAATGTCTGTAACTGAAATACAAAGTTGTGGCTTTTAATGTTGTTCTTTTTTCTCCTCATAGAATGTGATTGTTAAGGACATGCACCGGAGATAAATGTTTCCATTGATTATGGAGCTTCTTTCGGACTATATTAATAAATGACACATTTTCTTGGCTGTAACTCGATGTGTCCCGTCTTTTTTTTGTGGGTTCTTAATTCACCTCAGTAATGAAAAGGACGATTTAGAAGTACATTTTATTTAATACACTCTGAAAAACACAAATAAAAACACAAGGCCATCAGGGAGGGGATAGAACAGTATATACAACAAGAAGATATTTCATATAAAATACATTTGTTTGGTGAATTATTGCAAATCAATAAACTGGAAATCTTAAACTCAAAATGATGGAATTTCAAATATATTAGCATACAAAATAAAATATTTTTTTCCGAGTGTTCAAAGATTGTTTTTAAAGAGACAATTCACCTTTGTATCTTATATGAGGCTCCTGCAGTTCTATGTACAATGAATTAGATACACATAAAAATGATGACGTTGCTGAAAACAGCCTCTTTTTTTAAAAAACTACACAGCAAATGTTTACCATAGACAGAAATATATTTAACATGTTTGTTCGACTTCAGAAACAAACTGTTGATAAGTGTGTTTATGCAGAGTTTACAGTTCCTCACTGAAATGCTTTTAATGCTTTTTTTTTTGTATTAAAAAAAGGGCTCAAAATTTAAATACTGTCATTGGCCTTAAGTTATTTTAAACTTAGCCTTTTGTCATGTCAATCTAGATCGTATGTGGCTCACACACCGAGTTATTTAACATTCAAATGATTAGAAGAATAAAATACAATGTGCCACTGATATGAAGTCCAGCACGTTTACGACACCTGAGTTGATACATTGATAAGCTCATTTGTGATTCTGGTGAGGTCTTTTGTGTTCTTACGGTGACACTCTCCTGGGGCACCCGCTGGGGCGCTCATAATGGTTTTCAGGACAGGATCTCTTCATGTGACCGATTTTGTTCTCAGAAGAACTTGTTTCCTCCAGATGGTAAGGGGCCAGTTTCTGACTGTCAGCGTGCACCCCGGCCATCTCCTCGTAGATGGGGACCTGAGGGTGTGACTTGACGCTGCGGCGTGCTTTGCCCTGAGAGACACACAGAGACAGGATGAAATCAAATCATTGAAGGAAACAGAGCAGGCACACTCGATTTCCTGTGTTAAAATCAAAGTTTTCTATTCTACTGCAGGAAGTCCTAACCACATTCAATTCTAGCTGCCAACACATGTATCATTAGTGGAGGAAAAGGACTCTGTTTCTCATAGTTAGTACACAGTTCTTAAGGTTAAATGGAGTAGAACCAAGTTTACATTGTCTTCCTGGTTAGGTTTTAGCAACAACATGCTGAAAACAACAAGTTGTGAAACTGTCTTGGTTTTGTGG
Source organism: Labrus bergylta (assembly GCF_963930695.1). NCBI lineage: Eukaryota > Metazoa > Chordata > Actinopteri > Labriformes > Labridae > Labrus > Labrus bergylta. The sequence goes on from NC_089195.1 coordinate 28,156,470, forward strand.
TGAGCTGCAGAGAAAATCTCACGCACGTCCTCTCAACAAGCAGGTGTGGATTGTGGTTATACACCAGTTTTATGTTTCCACTTGTGTTGAGTGAAAGCTGCACATCCAACTCACTCGATGAAACACCACACATCCAATGAGGAAGACGAGGAGGAGGAGGACGGCCACGGCTGCAGACAGGGCGTACAGCAGAGTGGAGTAGCCGGAGCAGCCGCACTCGGCTGTGGAGAAGAAGACAAAAGAGACAAAACTGAGGATAAGAGGGGTTGACTTAAAAACTGACACCATTTATCATTCTCAACTGGAATGTGGAGCTTTTATGTGCAATCAGCAAATGTGGCAACATAAAAACAACACTTGAAATCCAAAGCAATTCATGTTAGTGCACGGTTTAAAGACAGCACGAGTGTGACATGTTCAGGGGAATTGCATAAATCGCTGAAGCAAACTTCCTTCCTCGTCTAAGTCTGCTGTTTGATCACATTCCTACTGAGATATTAAGAGTCACTGCGGAGTGACTTACCATCTACATAGCCCTAGAAATTAACAGATATTTAGTTATTTATTATTTATTTATGCAGATGAATGCCTCTTATTGTCTGATAATATCACGAGGTTATGCTCAGAGAAAGACATGACATTTAAGATTAGTCACCTTCCTGAAGTAGATTATGTTAATATTCATGTTTCACCAGCGCTCAGCCACAAACCCATGTCTGCAAATAGAGATGTGAATCTTAAGAAAACAGAACAATGTTATTAGGGTTAATCTGTGATCAGTTTGACTGTTTCAGCTCAGGATCGCATCTTGTTTGTGTTTAAGCCGTTTTTTACACATTCATTGTTTTAATAGTTCTTGGTTCAGGTTGGATCTCGTTGGTTGAGAGGAAAAAAATGACCAGGCTGAGTTTTAAAGTCACACTGATAGGGTTAAAGCTGCTGTTGTTTTTAGATGTGTTGATGGTGTTTCATAGTGAGAATAGCACCAGACTGACACTTCACACACATAATCACAACTGTCGCTTTGTGGTTTATCACACTGCCTGCACGGCAACCTTTATGCTGTCACGCCAACAGCTACCATCTTTAGAATAATACTCTTTTTCGTTTTCTTTTTTCTTAGTCAGGCTTTTGTCCGATGAAATAGTTATTCATCAGTTATTTAAATGGTCTACCACTTTAAAGGTGCATTCAGCAGATAAATACGATCACATGGAGTACGTATTCATGATTATTGTTCCCTAATGTTATCACACACATCAAGTTATTGGACACACATCCACCAACATAAACAAGAAGAAGGAATTAGGAAATTGTGAAACTGACAGATCAGGTTGTTTTTGCATATCGGTTGCAGAGCATTGAAATCATGATTCACAAAGAAACAAGAACCAACAACACAGTTGCACACACAGTTGTACATTAGCCACAGTTATTGTTATTGATTTTATTAGTAGTGTTTATGACGGCGTCACTAGAAAATGTTATATGAAACCACATGACAATAAAGAAGGGAGGATAATATGTTAGTGTAAAAATGAAACTCCAGAACTCAGAAAAATGTGAGTTAGTTAAAGTGACCTGTCGCTCAGGACCCGCTGTGATGTGACCCACCTTGCACTGACACAAAGAACACCTGTCTCCCTAGCCGGGTGCTGCTGTCAGGTAAGCCACGCAGGAGCAGCGTGCAGCTGTAGAGGGCGCTGTCCTCCGGCCGCATGTGCAGCAGGGTCAGGTTGTAAGTGATGCCACCAGGACCCTGATTCAACGACAGCTGGACCCTCTCATCAGGAAAACGGGAGGAGGAGGAGACAAGGCCACGGTTTCCACGGTGATGCTGTGAGTGGTACAACACCTCCACAGGTGCCAGTCGGCTCCTTTGCCGCTTCAGACTCACCCCCTCCATAGCAAGGGCCTCCACTCGAGGGGGGACACAGGGGAGTACAGCAGAGCCCCCTGCACAGATCTCTACCAAACCAAAGTCCGTCGAGCTGACGGCGTCTCCAGAGAGGAGAGGAAATCACACTTAGAAAACCAGCTGTGGCAGGTTTGAGCTACAGCAGCCGCACTCGGCACACATTAAGACTTCTACCAGGGTGTCTGAACTTTAGGCAAATCTTCAAGACACACTTCAGCTAAAGGATCGAGTTATTTTCTAAAGGAGGTACACAGCTGTTCAGTTATTAAGGAGAAGAGTCGATACATAAACATTTAAGAATGTCACGTTCTGTGAGTTAAATTACATTAGTATGTCAATAAATGTCATGTTTTTAATAAATCAACCCACAATAAGAACATAATGAACAGTCAACAGGCAGTTATAGTTCATGAACGTGAGTGTATCCTAAAATAACATCAATCATCTACCCTTTAAAGAATATTCAGGCTGCAGATCTGTGTTGGTGTGTCTATTATTACGTCTTTTCTCAGCTCTTGATTTTATCTCAATAACATTGACTACAATTGCTGTTGTTGTGTTTGTGTCCTGTTGTATTTCTTTGATCTTGAACTTAGTCATGGACAGGCAATTCTGAAAGTTGGCAACTGAGATCAGTGAGTCATAACGGGCAAAATGCTGAATGTCAAAAACACATCCGAAAAGTTGAGGAGCCTATTGGCTGCTAGACAAAAAACACATCCAAAGACAGAGAAAGACTAAGTCCAAACACCAGCTAAACTTTACATGTGGTGATCATTCCCATCAAATGTTACTTGGAGCATCTTCTGGTGTACAGACTTCGTCTTTCTCTGTCTTCAAAATGCTGAATGTCTGAAATCAGGAACGACAAAACGCTCAGATCAGATGATCAGATGATCAGATGATCAGATGATCAGAGCTGTGGTCATTAGATCATTTAGAAAACTGCTCAGAGGCCACGCTTGACGTCACACCTCGATAGTTTCATTAACTGCTTTATAAAAGTTGAATTATATAAAGCCTGGGTTGCCAGGTTGTGGAGTATATCCTTTTCCAGCGCAGAATCGTTTTTTGTTTTTTTTCAAATAAGTACTTTGATTCCCAAGAAAGAAAGAGCCCCTTTCAAAACCTCTGTCACAATCATCACGGTAACTAAAGCATGTGAAACCTTTTGAGCATGTCTTGTTCGATCGTTGTGTTCAGTGGTAAACAACTCTCAAAATATTAACCCAAAATAATTACAATAAAAACACTTGGAAAAAAAGATATACCCCCCCTCCTACACCCACCTCCAACCTCTTACCGCCATTACTCACAACCACCCCTCGTCCACATCCCTCACCCACCTCCCTCAACCACTTCCCATCTGTACATTTGAGTGTTGGTTTCCCCCGTCTCACTTTGCATTTTTGGTCTTTGTGGTCATTTTAAAAGTTTGGCTGACAGAAGAGCTGAAATGTTTGTCGACCTACATGGAAAAAAAAAAGAATCAAAATGAACTCACCAGCTTTAACCACGAGGACGAATTCATCGTTTCCCTTCAGGTGCAGATCTTCAGAGGAAGGAACCGGCACGAGAAACTCACAGACGTAGCGATCTGTGTCACTGACCCTCAGCTGAGTGATGGTCACGTTCAGAGCGTAGCTGCTCGGGTCCCCGCTCACACTGGTGCGGTTCTTGTCGTAACTGTTGTTAGTGCTGAAGTCGCTCTTGGTGTACATGAACAGCACCTCAGAGGTCTGCAGAAAGCGTCGCTGCAGGTAGACACCATAGGGAGGGGGGTTCCTCTTCTCCACCACACAGGAGAAAACCACAGACTCCCCCTCATTCCTATCCAAGAAGTGAAGGTCAGCGCGGACTTGAAAACAAAAGACAGATGATTTTAAACTTAAAGTAAAACCAAAAGAAAAAGTAATGCTGTTGAAATTAAACTCATTTACGTATGTACAAGTCAAAGTGACACAATGGATCATTTAGCAGTGACAAACACATGATATATCAGCAAACTAAAGACTAAAAGAGAAATAGAAGAGGGCATATTTATCACTCATTCTTAAAGTGTTTTTTTAATAATGGGAAAAACCATTCAGAATGTTTGAGGTTGATTAATTGGCATCACTTCTTGAGGTTTAATTCAACATACCACTTCAAATTACTGTCTAAAAATTGACATTTTATCCCACAAAGAATTTTGAGTAGTTAAGACTTTTACTAGCTTGTCAAGTTTTCCTGTTATTTGCACAATAATAATTAAGTTGACAACAAACGATCCGACCGGCCTGAACAGAACTAAACTCACCACATCCCGTCAGCACGAAGAGCAGAGTATAAAAACAGGCCAGGTTTTTGACCTCACTCATCTTCAACACCTGCAGAAGTCTTGAACTGAGGTCAGGAGGGAAGGCTGGTAAGTCTCAAAACTGGATGTCAAAACTTTGGTTAGCAAGAGGAACTCCATGAAGCTCCACCTTCAAGCTACAAGACGTGAACAAGAGGAAGCAAATACTAACCCACCAGCCACTGTGTGTGCGTGTGTGTGCGTGTGTGTGTGTGTGTGTGTGTGTGTGTGTGTGTGTGCGTGTGTGTGTGTGTGTGTGTGTGTGTGTGTGTGTGTGTGTGTGTGTGATGGAGAATCAGAAGTCTTTATGGAGGATTAGCTGCACACTGAGCACCAACATGGCTTCAACTGGGGCCCTTCAAGTCTTCTGTTTTCAGCAGACAGCTTCATTAACAGTTTCACCTTCTTCTTCTTCTTCTTCTTCTTCTTCTTCTTCTTCTTCTTCTTTTTTTCTTGCATTATTTACAGACTTGAGAAAAACTGTCCACATTCTTCTTTTTGCATATCCAGGAGGAAATGAGAGTGACATTAAAATCACGATAAAGCTTCATCGGCCCACAACCTGAATGCATAAACATGCAACTCTCCTGTTCTGACTGTTTAAAATAAAAGGAGTTTTAAAAAAAAAAAAAAGAAATCAGGTGGACTAAAGGCTTAAATATAGAATTATAGAAAAGTCCTCTGGAAGAAACAAAACTAACACTTTTAGTTAACGTCTGCAGACAGAATAACATTGTAGGAATGATTTCAGCTGATGAAACTTTTTCCATCTCAAGATACATGAGTCATTTTTTCCTCATGTATCTGCTACATGAAAAGATGATAAGCTGCTCTCCCTGCCTCGAGCAGCATGGCAGAACAAACACATGCAGACAAATGAATATACCTAAAACAGCTGACATAAAACAGCTGATTACTTGAACATATAATCCTTGATTATTTATTCATCATTATGTATATTTTGTTTTTGTCAATGGGGTAGGATAGAAAATGTTTATCTGAAATCTTTGTAAAGATTGGCCTTTAATTAAAAAAACTTCAATATTAATATCTTCTCATCCTTTTTCACGACACACAAGAGATGCATTGTTTAAAAAAAAGTAACTAAGTAACTTTTACTTAAAGTACATTTTAAACTAGTTACTTTTTACTTTTACAGGAGTACATTTTTAAACTGGTACTTTTACTTGTACTTAAGTAAAATTTGATCAAAGTAACAGTACTTTTACTTGAGTACAATATATTAGTACTCTTTACAGCTCTGATCGTGACAGACAGACATCATGACTGTCTGTATCGGTGGGCAGCTTGTGGAACCACTTTTTCACACTTTAAAGCATGTCACCTTTTTGGCTTCTTGGGGAATTTCCACTCATATTTACCTTCCTACCACTATAAATAACACGCTGATCCGCAGATAAGATATCAAAGGCAATTAGAAGATGTTTAACAAGTCTAATATGACTGAAGGTGTAAGCACGGGTCAGGTATGAATTTACAGAAGCTCTTGGCACTTCGATTATTACTCTCTCAACACACACAAAGTTTAGTCTCAACTTTTACACAAACAGTTTCGAAAAGTAACACCTGATAATTCTCACAGATACTTTGTGGTTTGTGCTATGTGACAGAACGTGAACAGAACCGAAGAAACCACGTGTTGTTTTGCTCGTCCAGCCAGAAGCCACAGCCACAGAAGGTTTTATTTACTGAGAATTAATGCTTGAGAGGAGGGCCTCAGGGCGAGGGGCTTAATGTCTTAATGTCATCTTTGTTATCGATCAGTTACTCTTTAGTCCACGCTTCCCCTGATGGCTTGAATTTAATGTTCTTAAAGTTAGCAGGTGGGATTTGGAGCTTTGAAACCAAATAATTGATGAAGAGTCAAACCTGTATTTGCGGTCTAGTAGTCTTCTCTCACTGATGCTTCTAACCACAAATTCAGTGTTAATGAGATTCATGACTAATTCCTGGAAGCTTCAACACGCAGTGACACATTTTTACTGATATAAAGTCATCAGATTTTCTTTTCAGATACTTTATTAATCCCTGAGGAGAATTATTTTTGACTCTGATATTGAGAGACATGTTTCTCTCCCACATAGACCCAAAATACACACATGCACAAACAGCAGCGTCGATTCTGGAGTCTGGTGTGGCCCAAGGCGTAAACTCACAAACAGCGCTCAACCTCAATGTTATAAATAATCTGACACCAACAAAAACATTTGTTAAATTGTCATTAAAGTGTCTCTCCCCCATATTTAGGGCTAGACGAGCATTATTCAGTCATTCACTATTCTATGAGTGAGTGCTGTGAGATGGGAACCTCTTAGGGAGGTTTCCTACTGCCATTGCAAACTTGGAACAATTTGAACAACTCTGTGGTTTGAAGTTCGTCAGCCCTTAGAGTATATTTGCACTTCATGGTCATTACTGTATAAACACCTAATCAAGGAGTCTCAGTACTTTTATTGTATGGTTGATGAGGTGGCTCCTAAAGTAAGGCACAGGTACTAACAGGAATCAACATTTTTATGAGATTTATTTAAAACCATCATGCTCGTCATGTTTCCTCTGGATTTAAGGGGAGAGGGGGATCCAATGTGGATCTGTTTGAGGGGCCTGTAATGTCCCCCATATGACACTAGGTGGTGCACTGGTGACTTTAAGACATACAACACATGATAACAACACTCATACTTTATTATCATGAATGGAAGAAAAACAAATGTCAGCTGGATGAAATTATTATTTTTTATTAAGAAAACAAAAAAAAACAAGTTTGTCATTGTTGAAAGTTACATTTTCAGTCGTGCTGCTTTCTGATATTAAGTTACAACTTTAAAAACCTTAAATAATCCAAAAACCATAATAAATCAGGAACAAAGAGACGTACTAAGTTTGATTTGTCGTCAAAGACATTTTAGGTTTCACATTTAGAGACACATTGTGTGGATCAGATGCGTCCACTTCACTGCTTCAGTACAGTCACAAACATTTCTGGGAGTCAGTTCAGCCGTATAGAAGAAAACATGTTCACTTCTCTCTAGTGGTGTCTGGCTGTGCTGACACCTGAAACTGTGGATCTAGATCAGTGGTTCTCAACCGGTGGGTCGGGATCCAAAACGGACCACGGAGCTGTTTTTAGTTGTTTTCGTTCCAAACTGCACAATTTTTTAATCAATAAATCTGACTGGTGGAAAAAATATCAGAAACTTGAGTCAGGATTTTCATGAAGGAGGTAGTGTTGGGTCCTTAGACTAGACCAGTTGAGAACCACTGTTCTAGATCATTAATATCAATATATGTCCCCAGTACTTCAATACAGTTCAGGTTACTGTGTGGTGCTTAATGCATAATCAATAATTCATCAACACAATATACGAGTGCATTCATTTTAGACTCTGGAGAACATGTTGCTTTGTTGTTTTCTTATTCTGTGATCAGAGGTGAAGACAGACTCTCAAACCTTCTAGAAATAAAACGATCAGCAGCTTCATATCTGAACAACAAGACAGAGTAAAAATATATCTTGATATTATACCAAGTAGAATTTGAACATTGATCTCTTCAGGTCTACAAATGATCCTTCAGATGAAATGATCTGCAGAAGGATCAATCACTGTTTGGCAGAAGTTCCTGTGACGTTCTTTGAGTCACAAGACTTTGCTCCAACAGCATTTCTCTGGTTTTATAAATCGACTGTCACGAGTACTACTCATCATTTTAAAAAGAGAGTACTGTTAAAAGTCCTGGGAGGAATCTTTAAGTTCTTAGAATAATGCTGACAGGCAGAGGGGCTGTAGGTTGTTTTTTTGAAAAGGTTGACCACTACCCTGAATCAGGTCAGGATATCTTTGACTCTCAAGCTCAAATTTGGGACTTTTCTGTTGTTGCTTTACTCTTTCACCAAAGTGAATTTCAGTGGAATTCACCTCTAGGTGTTGTGAGCCCAAAGGGTCGTTATCAGCTGCAGTGGATACAACCAGAGAACAGGGACTGTTTGTTTCTTCAGGCTGAACTAACCCGTCACACAGACAACCTTAAAAGCTGCATCTGAGGACTTACCATGTCTGTTCACCTCTAACCACTAAACATCCAACATTTGAATGCCTTTTTAATAAAAAACTAAATCAACAATTTATTCAAATATGCTCCCCGATGGAAGCGAATTATCAGGTACAGTTGTATACAGACACTTGAATACAACATGTAATAGAAAGCCTTTGATCCAGAAGTTCAGGACAGACCCACATTGGAACAAACATCAGGTACTTACTGGGTTTAACTGACCTGTCATGCCAGCTGAGTGGGTTTAAAGGCTGATATGGATGGGCTACAGACAACAAAAACAAATACAAAGCAGTAAGTGATATGAGTCAGAGGAAAACGTGTGCCACACTCAATACTGGTTAAGATCGGTTTAGCTTCATGTGGGCACAACAGAATCAGATAAGTACACCTGATGTTAGTCGTTTTTTGTTTTTTTTAAACTCTCAGGCTTATTTAGTCAGAAATCACTTTCTGTACAGCAATCTCTGGGTCAGAGAGTAATGAGCGATGGTTAAGTGAATACTGGGAACAGAAAGGATGAAGAGGAAACAAACCACTCAGCAAGACTTAGGGCCGCTGCACTAAACCCCAAACGAGTGAAGCCGTTTTTTTTTAAACCACCCCGATGTTTATTAGCTGACACTTAAAAGCAAATTCGGTTTCCTTTTCTTCTTCCTTATGAACCCAAACAGAAGCAGAGGTAATCATCTTTCTAGATCAGCAGCATTGAGGGAGGAGATGCTACATTTACAGAGGCTCGTTTTAAGTTTGTTACAGTCATTGGAGATCATCACAGGGCTGAACCCATACATTAAAATATGTCACTGAATTGTTGAGTATTGGGAGAAAAAAACTTAAATCATGACGCATCCTAAATAATAAAAAGAAAGAGTAATTGTGTAACTTCAATAAATAAACGGAGAAAAGAGCTTCACCTGAGTGGAATTTAACAGCTTCTGTATTGCTGAGGGTCTTCTCTTTGTGCTCAACCCCTGCAGTGCATCATGGGAACATGGCATTAGGATATGACACTAAAACGTTCATGCATGTTCTACTACTGATGTGTGTACAGAAGAACGGTTAGTGAATCAGAGGTCAGATCCTTCTTCACAGAAATGTAAGACTTTAATATCTTCAAGTATGATTTAATCCTCAGATATTTCCATCATTATTATGAAGTTACATGCACCTGAGAGCACAAGTTGGCCACCATCTTTGATCGGGCTGATCGTCCACATGATTTAAACACATTATTGAGAAGAGGTGATTCACAGCACAGTCAAATTTTATATATATATATAAACATAATGTCCAGTTTTTTTATTAGGATCATGGAAGATAATAAAAGAGATGATGGCAAACTTGTTTTGAAATACCCAATGAGGTAAGCTGAAGCTCAACAATAATAATAATTTATTAATATTTCTAGAGATACAACAGCAGTACAAACCTTAACTCACCTCCACGTACTTCAGGACAAACCAGCATTGGATTTCAAGATGAATTTTATTACAACAGATTCATAAAACATTACAAAGGATGCGTACAGGAACCCTTTCTGAGCAGAAAATATTAAAAACAAACCTGAAATAAGACTAAAGCTAGAGACTGATGAAGCATTCATTTGTAACACTACATAGTTGGAATCATATTCGTCACTGAGACCCTCACCAACCAAGGTTGGGGACGCAAGTCCAACAGCACCTAAGCGTGCTGTGAGGGCCTCAATCAAACTACGGAGAAAGAAAACAAAAGAAAAATGAGTCAAATGTTTACAAGAGAAACTTGCCTTTGTAAGGGGTTGGTACGTTCATGAAACTCCAGCAGCTTCAAAAGAAATATGAATCATTTTAACACACTTCACTTCTATAACCTGAGTGAAACCTATGGGGAGAAGAATATATCCTCGCATGAAATCAAAATAACAACAGAATAGCTTTCAGGAACTTATGTGGTGTTTTCCAATAAAGTTGGTACATTAAGTGTCCACGTGTGCTAGCAAATTACGTTTGTCTTCACCACCACTGGTCTTACTGCTCTTTGCTCGCAGCTAGGTTTGAAAAAGCACAAGGATGAGAGAAAGGTGTTAACCTCAAACCTAATGCGGTGGCTGCTTTGCTGCTTCAGTAGCGTCCAGCCGGAGACATGACGGGCGGCCTCATGCCCATGGGAGGGCCTCCCTGGTACTGGGGGACCATGGGAGGACCCTGCCCATATGGAGGCATCCCTCCAGGCATGTAGCTTGGCATGCCCTGAGGAGGAGCGCCATACTGACCTACAGAGAGAGAGAGAGAGAGAGCACAGGGAGAGAACGATGTGTAATAACTGGCTTTAATATGGTTTGTAAGTGATGGATGTTATGTTAATAATAACATTAGTCCTTTAAAATCAAGTTATTTAAGTTCAGTTTTCACACAGTTAGGTCATAACAAACATGTCAAGGTTTAAGGGGTCAAAAGTAAATATCCTGATAAATATGCAGTGATGTCAAAGCAAATATAACAGCAGCTCACTGATACTGGATGTCATGGTCACAAGTCAACAGACTTCTGGCATGTAAGTTAGTCAGTTGGACTTACAAGACATCGTATCAGATGTCATACGGTGCTTGTCATTGTTTAAGGCTGCCATCAGTGAACAGTATACTTCTAGTAACTTCTAGAACAGACTTTAAATCTAAGAATAATTTTTGTGATTCTTAAAAAAATAAATAAAATAAAAATTTGGCCTTGAAAACTGCAAATCGTGGCCAAAGTTTATTTATAGTATAATAATTATAGTGCCAAAAAAGCGACTGCATGAAAGACTTTGCTGAAGCACATTTTCAGACTCGTCCGAACAAGCCTTTGCTCACCATGCATGGGATGCCTCATGCCGGGCTGCTGGGGTGGCATGCCCTGCTGTGGTGGCATTATGCTGCCAACAGCCGCCACCGAGGGTGCAGCAGCGTGGGCCTGACCCGGCCGGGGTATGAGACGCTGGTAACGAGGCAACTGGGCCTTCATCTCTTCCTGGAAAGGACAACACACAACGCAAACATTCAGGCGACAGAATCACTGCTACGCCCCACAGACACTCACAGAAAAATTACGGGGAATTGGGAACCGATGCAGACGTGCTCTGATCTCATATTGACGACATATCATTTCAACATAACAAAACCAAACAAAAGGAGAAACTTCTAAGAAAGAGGAAGGATGTGCAAACCTAAATGCTTTATTTGACACATATTCTTTAACTGTTATACTGAGCTCGATATTGATCGTCATAAACAGACTGAAAATCAAATGTTCTCTAAAACGTACTATGGTATGTATCAGTCATTACTTACTGTGAAAAGGGCAAAATAGAAAGCTCAAGCAACTTACCAGTGAGATATCCTCATCAGGGTGGATCAACTTACTAGTTGCACTCGTGGTGGTGAGGGTGGCGGGCTTAGTGGGCACTGTGGCAGGGGGTTTGGCCACAATGCTGCTAGAGGGGTTAGAAGAAGAAGAAGTGGAAGAGGAAGAAGAGACAGAGGGTTGGGTGTAGGCAGGGAATGTTGCTTTGGGTGGCTCGATGGAAGCCGATGTACTGTGGGAGTTTGACGCTGCGGCTCCTGAAGTGCTCTGCTGGGCCTGTGCAAAGAACACGATACAGGTGAGCGACAGGTTCAGTCCAAACAGCTGCTTTCATACTTTTACCAGATGTAAACACAATGACAGAAAAGAGTAGACCATATTTAACATAACTAGTGTCTGCTCTATAGTGGGGTAGTTTTTATAAAAATTTGAAATTCTCAACATCAATATAAAGAGGATCACCTTAAATAAAACTCAAAGGTGAATTATCGCTGGGTGTAATATTTCAGTTTGAGGTTTACACTTTCATTCACAGATATCGATTTGACACGTGAATTACATTGTAAATTAAACAATAAACAGACGAGTCGTTCTTAATCAGGAAAAAACTTTTGCATTTTCAAATGTAGAGCATTGTTTTCTTTGAAATGACTTCGATCCTTGAGATCAAAAATTATGAATTTATTATCAATAAAACTCAAATGCTCAGGAGTGTCATGTCTGTCATGTTAAGCTGCAGCACACAAAGTCATTTCAAAGCATGATGAGGAGTTATTGAAGATGTCATGCTTTAGAGGATATAAGGGGGTGATGATGCAAACTAATAGCCACATAAACCAATTGTTATTGCCTCATTGTGTAATAAATAAAGCACATGCAGTTATAAAGCTCAGGTAAGGATGATGTCAGTCATCATCGAGGAAAATCTCCTCTCACATTATTGCCAATGTGCTCAGTCTGATGCACAGAAAGGCTGACAATACTAACAAGGTTAGTAATAAGCCCACTTAGGAATTTAGAGGGAGAGGTTAAAGATAAGCAACATGCAGCTGCCACAGCCCAAGTCAAAGTCCTGTCTGTGAGCGTACTTGAGGCGTGTTAGGAAAGGAAGGCTGGGAGGAGACAGACTGAAGGTCTGCAGGTGGAGAGGAAACGGCAGCTGTGCTGCTATGAACACCAGAGCCCATCTGCAGCATGGTGGAAAGGAGATCACAGCATTGGCATTGAACGTGTCCACATAATCTACCCGACTATGTAATGAAAAGAAAACATACTACATAGCAGTGACGGCTAAAGGAAATTAAATTAGGAGGGAGAAAGACAGAAAATGAAGAACCAGGGCATCAGAGATCAGAACGCTGTGTTGGCAAAGGGCCTTTAAGATGGTTAAATAACAGACAAATCGGAATCCTCTGAAAAGCTTGTGGTGGGTCAGAGTGCATGTTTTTTGGGGACAACGTGATGCCTACCTGTGCTGCACTTGGAAAGAGAGGTTTGCTGACTGCAGGCTGGGCTGCTGGTGCTGTCGGTCGACTTGGCATTGCTCCTACTGCAGGGGTTGGGACCATGTGTGGCATCCCTGGCCTCGGAGCCATGTGAGGGGGCATTCCTGCAAAATCAACGCAAAAAGGTCAAATTAAACTTCCACCACAACTTTGAACGCAGAGCAACTCAGTAATAATAATAACGAAAGTAGAATCAAGAAATGTTAAAGCTAAAAAAAAAAACGAACCAGGGTTCTATGAATTAAAAGAAGATAAACTTTTGTTCATAAATTTCATACAGGTAAGCTTTCAATGGCCTGAACACATCTTTTCTTTAACTATAATTAGAACTATACTTTTTTTCTTAAAAAAAAAAACAACATCTGTGGTTATGATTTTAAATTGCTCTTGCTACCGATATATGAACACAACTCACCGGGGGGTAAACCAGGCATCCCTGGCATCATGGGGGGCATCATTCCACCCATAGGCATCATCCTGCAAAGACAGGAAAAATAATCAGCTAATATTGCTGCTATTTCTACAATAAAACTTCCATCTGATTTACAGGTATATCAAGGAAGGGCACACAGAGAACTAAATGAGTATGTTCGAATGGGGTTGACCATTACCATGTCATATTGTAAAGTCGTTCGAAGTTGTTAAATTATAAAAATGACAGCCCTTTACAGCAGAAGACAAACTTAATTTGTTTTTTTAAGGTGCAGCTCATTTGATCTGTGAACCTTTGATCTATTCCTTCCCAAAAAGTGTAGGATTTTAAAAGACCTCTGAACAGTAAAGATTAATATAGAATTAAACTGTAAGATCATAAAACATAATTCATAATATTGCTCTTACCCTGGTGGCATCCCATGCATGGAAGGAGGCATGCCATGCATCATGGGAGGAACGCCTGGCATAATCGGAGGCATCCCTGAAAAAATGAGTTAGAAGGCATCTCTGTTTACAACTCAACACCATCACACACACACATCATACACAGTTATTGTTATTTCTAACATCATGCCATTTTTATAAGTGGTCCTTGCCTTGATATCCTCCAGGGTGCATCCCGGGTGCACCGGCCACAGGAGGCATCCCAAGTTGTGCCATTGGAGCAGCGTAGCCTGGCTGGGGCTGAACAGCAGCAACCTGCTGTACTGATGGTCCTGCTTCATCATCGTCATCATCATCTTCATCCGAGTCATCCTGATTTGACTTCTTCTTTTGGCTCTCTGAAAACAGAAAGGTAATCCTAAAGGCTTTAGGAAAAGTCGATCAGCCAAAGCTTCTTACCTTAATAAGGTTGATTACAATTCTTAACGAAACTGAATAGATAAACTACATATAAATAATCAGTATTGGCTAGCTCTCATATTAAGCTGCTTTTAGGCAAGGTGCCTCTTTTCCTTTCCGGGTTTCAGCGAAATTATTACTTTACTCATTAACCTTTAAAGCGCCAAATAAACGTTCCATAACAAAGCGTCCAATCTAACATTTCTCACACCATTACGACTTTAGCAAAGAAGCTGGCAATAAATACATTTTAAGATTTTACAGACCTTGTGATTTCTGTTCTAGCGTTCGTCTTCTTTCCTGCATGTCTTTCTCTGGAATCCCCTCCATACCGTAGATCTCCAGCTCGATGTCCGTTCTTCCAGGGATTGCATTTGGGACACTGTCGATCGTTTCTTTGTGTACCTGAAACACATGCAGGGTAAGCCAGTGCACACATCCAGCCATATCAAGTGAGGTACATTCATCCCCATCTAGTAACAGATGATGCTCTTATCCAGCAGCCCTTTATTGATCTGGATGTTACAGGATCTTCTTGGCTATACTAAGACACCAAAGCTCATGCACTAACTTAGGGCATAGACACCAAAGTTTGTGCATTAATTTAGGGCAAAGAGACCAAAGTTTGTGTATTAATTTAGGGCAAAGAGACCAAAGTTTGTGTATTAATTTAAGGCAAAGAGACCAAAGTTTGTGTATTAATTTAGGGCAAAGAGACCAAAGTTTGTGTATTAATTTAAGGCAAAGAGACCAAAGTTTGTATATTAATTTAAGGCAAAGAGACCAAAGTTTGTGTATTAATTTAGGGCAAAGAGACCAAAGTTTGTGTATTAATTTAAGGCAAAGAGACCAAAGTTTGTATATTAATTTAAGGCAAAGAGACCAAAGTTTGTGTATAAATTTAGGGCATAGATACCAAAGTTTGTATATTAATTTAAGGCAAAGAGACCAAAGTTTGTGTCTTAATTTAAGGCACAGATACCAAAGTTTGTGTATTGATTTAGGGCACAGATACCAAAGTTTGTGTATTGATTTAGGGCACAGATACCAAAGTTTGTGTATTACTTTAAGGCAAAGAGACCAAAGTTTGTGTATTAATTTAAGGCAAAGAGACCAAAGTTTGTGTATTAATTTAAGGCAAAGAGACCAAAGTTTGTGTATTAATTTAGGGCACAGATACAAAAAGTTGGGGTATTAATTTAAGGCAAAGAGACCAAAGTTTGTGTATTAATTTAGGGCACAGATACCAAAGTTTGTGTATTAATTTAGGGCACAGATACCAAAGTTTGTGTATTAATTTAAGGCAAAGAGACCAAAGTTTGTGTATTAATTTAAGGCAAAGAGACCAAAGTTTGTGTATTAATTTAGGGCACAGATACAAAAAGTTGGGGTATTAATTTAAGGCAAAGAGACCAAAGTTTGTGTATTAATTTAGGGCACAGATACCAAAGTTTGTGTATTAATTTAGGGCACAGATACCAAAGTTTGTGTATTAATTTAAGGCAAAGAGACCAAAGTTTGTGTATTAATTTAAGGCAAAGAGACCAAAGTTTGTGTATCAATTTAAGGCAAAGAGACCAAAGTTTGTGTATTAATTTAAGGCAAAGAGACCAAAGTTTGTGTATCAATTTAAGGCAAAGAGAACAAAGTTTGTGTATTAATTTAGGGCATAGACACCAAAGTTTGTGTATTAATTTAAGGCAAAGAGACCAAAGTTTGTGTATTAATTTAAGGCAAAGAGACCAAAGTTTGTGTATTAATTTAGGGTTTAGATACCAAAGTTTGTGTATTAATTTAAGGCAAAGAGACCAAAGTTTGTGTATTAATTTAAGGCAAAGAGACCAAAGTTTGTGTATTAATTTAGGGTTTAGATACCAAAGTTTGTGTATTAATTTAAGGCAAAGAGACCAAAGTTTGTGTATTAATTTAAGGCAAAGAGACCAAAGTTTGTGTATTAATTTAGGGCAAAGAGAACAAAGTTTGTGTATTAATTTAGGGCATAGACACCAAAGTTTGTGTATTAATTTAAGGCAAAGAGACCAAAGTTTGTGTATTAATTTAAGGCACAGATACCAAAGTTTGTGTATTAATTTAAGGCACAGATACCAAAGGAAAGGAACCTACCTGCATGCAATGGATGGCCAAGCCTGGGCCTGTGTACAGCTTCTTGTGGCAAATATGGCATTTGAAATGCTTTGCCTTCTGATGCTGAATGAGGATCTTCTCATCGTCAAAATCCCGATTACAGTACCTTACATAAAAGGAGTTAAGGATTACGTGCGAAACCCGGAAACACGAATATGACAACAAATATAATGTTGCACTGCGAGGCAACACTGAAGCTCTTTCGTGCACTAAGTGTGCAGCAATTAAGACTAAAGTCTTAAGTTAACCTCAATTAACCACCGATATAAAGCTGACTTGTCCTACAAAGCTGTAAACCAAAAGTACATTGAAGATTAAATCATTAACGCTGCCTGATCCGTCAGCGCACGGCTAATGTGGCTAACAAGGCAGGTAACCGTGTGGTTAAATTCATCTTAATTTGAGTGAGTTTAGCACAGTCTGATGAAAAGAGACACAATTTAAAAAGTAATACGTCTACTAATAAGCACAGTTTGACGTGCAGCACTCATTAAATCATCTCCTATCTTAGTCTAATGATCAAAACTAGCGTTAGCTGTGTTAGCAGTAGATCCACGGTGAGGCCTTCTCTTTTTGTCTACATCTCCTTCGGCAATTAAAAGGTCCGTTTCCCGCCAGCCAGTCAAAAAGGATACCAGCACCATGGCTTCATCTGCTTCTTCTTTTTTCGTCCCATTTTAAGGAATACTGGGGAAAAAAATAGGTCTAACAACGTTAAATAGTGGTCTTATTATCTGTTTGACAACGGCATGCTGTCGTCCCGTGACAACGCCGAAAATGGCGCTGAGCTGGAGAAGGAAGTTGTAGGGGGGGGGGGGCTCGCGAAGACAGAAGATCTACGTCACGACATAACCACGCCCCTTAATTGTGAGCTATTATAAAGGTAATAAAAAAAGATCTTAATTCCCCCGTAGTTTATGTAGATAATTGCATTTCGTTTATCAGATATTTCTGCCTTAACTTCATGTCTACGTTTAGTGTTTGGAAATATTTCACAAAGCTTACTGTTTGGTTGCAAAAATCTGCAGAAACATAAGCCTAAAATGCAGGTTACGCATGTTCAGATAGGGTGCACTCAGCTGAATGAAAAGTCAAATTACAATATTGTTCTTTGCTGCAGTTGGGAATTATAAGTTGTTATTTCTGACACACTTTTGTTTTTAAAGTAATTTTTCTGGAATCCGCGGGTTGCAGAGACAACAAAAGCGTCCCTCCGGCTGGATAAACGCGATGTTATTTCTCAGAGATTGATGTTCCATTTTGCACGACAACATCTTTTGACACGCTGAACACCCGTTATGTCCGCCAGTGTCCGCTTGATGGAGACATCGATGCACAAATAATGTCCCTAACTTTGCCATCAGAGTGTGTTGAGTGTTAAGTCGGGGAGAAGCTTTGGAAAAAAAAAAAATGCATTTTCTTTGACATCACATCTTTTTTCTTTGCTTTCTTTGGGGGACACCCTTCCACTTAAGGGACGCCTTCATGACAATGATAAACGGGTTCTAACCATAGACTGTATTATTTTTGCTTGGTTTCCCAAATACTTAAGATCGCCACTGAATCTGAAAAGGCCCTGTCTGCTGTTTTGATCTAGTCATTAGATCTCATAATAATAAGATCTAATCCTGCACACGTTTATACATACATAACACACACACACACACACAGGTAGGCACAAATGCACTGCATTCAAATACTCTGACAAAGTAGGGTGACAAAACAGATAAGGAGGACACCAATAATCCAACTCTCACCGTCATCTAGTAAATGTCATTTTATTCCCCCCTTCTTGAATGTACCTAAAACGATCTGAAATGCATTTTAAAGCTGGATCTGATTGTAAAAAGTTCTGCTATCAGCAGGCAGCATAGAAGTGCAGAGGCACTTACAAATGCATTCAGACAGATTTCCCTTTGCTGCAGCCGCATTTGTCTTCTCTTTCTCACCAAGGTGAATGATTACCTCTGAAATTGGAGATTTATGAAGGAGAGACAACTGAGGCAGCCTAATGAATTTTTCATTGTGCGCTTTCATAGCCGCTACTCTCCATATGGTTGCACCGGCTAGACGGAGAAGATGTTTAGCGACAGCTTAAGGGGTCCCTTCTCAGAATGAATTATGGCTGATTCTTGTAAGCTTACACATTTCATTGATCACTTTGACGTGTGCTTTTTGGGTTTAGAGTTTGAAAGTATAATGTATAGTTTTCAGATGTAGGCTTCAGATCTGCTTGGTTTTTAACACTTGTCTTAGCATCTTTGCAGGATGGGGGGTGTGTGCTAACATGTGTGACAGGTCAAAGGGAGGTTTTGGGTCAGGACAATTGGACCAAATTAGTTCCATACAGTCTTTCACTGGTGTCTGTTCACACTGATGAGAGAAATAACAAGCACATTTAGCACGTTCTCTCAGTAACAGTAAAATCACAGGAAAAGTATTTTTTTCACCAACCTTATAGATATATACAGTATATAAAGGAAGCAATAATACATTCAAAGATTTCATTTTTGTGTTCTATATAAAACTGTTTAATGTACTCCAGTATGTACATATCAAATCTACAAAATATGCACAATGTTAAAATATTACCAGCGATTTACCCCTCCCTCAGTTTTTATTATGTCATAGCCCTTAATATATACAATCCCAAACCATCTTTTTAAATAGGACACATACAGTATACAACTAACATCTCACAACAAACTGACAAACCTCTTTGCACAACATACTGGTCTCACAGAGTAAAAAAAACAAAAACAAAAAACACACTGCCAAAGCATGTTAAAATATTAATCTGTATATAATTACATTATATTAATCATGTTTGTGCGAAGCAGTTACCAGAGTAACATGAGGTTAAAGTACAGTACAGTTAGAGACTCACAGCTTCAGGCTGGGGTCGTTTTTCTATCCCGATTCAATCAATTAACAATCAAAGTTACGACATGAACTATGACCTCTCTGCCCCGTTGCTGACTCAAATAACAGGC